>NC_056737.1:1994872847-1994956566 GCF_019279795.1 Protopterus annectens
CAAGGTAATATTTTTTCTTATTTGAATTTCATTGATTTGATGTATTCTTCTCTATGAAAAATTGATTATATAATTCATTATTTTGCATTCGGTAAAATGCATTTTTTCTATTCATTCATTCTCTGATAGTCCACTTAATCCAATGTAGCATCTCAGATGAGCTGAAGCCTCTCCTGACAGTTAGTGGGGGCAAAGCATAGACACTTATGTTGACTGGGATACCTACTAAAGAAATTAAACACTGTTTAAATGCAAGTGCTACAGCCAGATATGTATCTTCTAAATTATTATAGCTTTTATTTGCATTTTTAAATATTTTTATTAAAGCATCATGTTTTAAGTTGCAACATCACATACATTCACATATATTGAGAGAAAATAAAGCAAATCATAATAAGTTTCCATTTTTATAATTGTGCAGTATACATGTGCATTTTGTTTGTTTCACAATTTTCATTCCTATCAGTATTGCATTAGTTGTTCAATTCCCGCCTTCCCTTCAACTTCACTCACTCCTCTTCCTGAACATTCTTCTGCAGGTGCTGTTCCCACAAATTCCATCTGTTTCTGCGAAATGTTATTTGTATTAAGATCATAAATTATTAGGCATTTAAGTATATGGTAATATTCACGTGTCTTTCCTTTACTGTCATTGTTGTAGAATGCTTTCATTCACTAATTTACCGATGCCCACATTATCTTTGTCAGGGTTATAGTGGAGTCAGAACCTATCCCAGTACACAGCGGGTATGATACAGAAGGCAAGTCTTTTGTAGGAGACACAAACATGTGAACACTGTACCACACATATACCTATAGTCAAGCTACAGGCTTGCCAATTTATACAATGGCACATCTGTGAAATATGAGTGGAAAATGGAGACATTATGAAAAATCCATCTAGACACAGGAAAACCATGTAGATTCCACACAGGATTTCCCCACCAGGGATCAAATCGGGCAACCACACACTTTGAGAACACACTGTTTACTGCTTCACCCTTGTGTCGCACTGTATATCATATGTTCTGTATAAGTCACATTGTACTTTTTTGTCTGCCAGATGTAAGACATGCTAAATATATTTTTTTGTGGTCTAAACCATCTGCCTTGTAAACAGCTGTTAAATAAATGATGTAAATATCTCACTACACTGTGTTATGGTAGGTGAACCTTTAGTTCCAAGCACCTAGTGAGGAATTTATACTTGCTGGTGGAAGTTCTATGGTACACCCTAGTTATGCATACTGAGGGGAAAGGATGTCCAAAGATGCTCACTAAATCCTGGTGTAAAACAAACAGATTCTCTAAAATATTCTTGTACATTCACAATGGTGACTGGGACAGCTGATCAAAATGTGATAGCCCCAGAATAAGAGAATAAACGTCCAGAGCCAGGCAGTGCACTACTTCATGTAGCCCAGTGTTTGATTCTCACAGCCTCCATTTTTGCATGCTCCGAGCAAGTCACTTAACTAAACAGAACTCTGAGGTAAGTTGGAGACTGAGCCTCGCTCCACAATGACCTCATGAGTCATGTGCCTCGTAACAACCTATGCATTTATAAGAATTCATTCAGCATCTAGACAAAGCTAGGAAAACTTTACTACAAACCAATGAGTAATAAAACCTTGTGTGTGTGTGTGTGTGTGTGTGCGTGTGTGTGTGTGTGTGTGTGTGTGTGTGTGTGTGTGTGTGTGTGTCTGTGTGTGAAAGACAGAGAGAGAAAGACAGACAGTACACAGGGAATGAAAACTGTGTTACTGCAAGAAGTGAAATGAAAATGGATGTTCCAGTGAACCAGCACAGAAACATTTCATTCAAAAATATATAGGAAGGAAAAGGCATCCTAGGAGAGAGTGCATTATAAACTTATAGGTTCATATGTGCTTAATAAGCTAATGACCACAAGGTCCTTTTTAAGCCTAGCCATGCATCCAGAATCTCTGACAAGTTCTGGTACCCTTCATAAGTGTAAGCAGGGGCTTGGGAGGTGAAACATTTACAAGCTGCCTGTGTTCATTAGAGACATATATGCTAAACCATGGATGAATTTCCCGTTCCCCATCCAATTGTCCATGTTACACTTGATATGGGTTAGGGAGGAACTCTGCTTCACATGGATGGGGAGCTTGATACAGAGATTGCATAGTCTCTGGGATATATACCTGTCCCTCCTGCAGGTTCTAGTTATATCACAGGCATGGTTTAAGTCTTTAGAATGGGTTATTTTGGTGTTGTTTGTTTTGTCTATATGCAGGAGGTCCATCAGAATAGGGTCTGACAATGCTCTGCATGCCAGGCATAGATCTCCCTCAACAGCCTGTAGGAGACAGAATACAGGGATACGGCCTTGAGGTGGTTTGCATGGGTCATGTTACTTATGCTCTGTATTATTTTAGTGAGGAACCTCTGTGGACATTCCAATTGTGGGATATGCCTCATTAGTTACATACCAAAGGGGGCACTGTACTCAATGACAGGTCTGATGAATGCCAAATACAGTGAAACAATGGCTTCCTTGGACCTAGATCCCACACCTTTGTTTATAAGTTGCACAACATAAAATGATTTCCTCACTACTGTAGACATGTGATGATCAGAGGCTGGATTACTGAATATGTGCGTCCCTAAGTCCCTGACTACTGGGTCAACTCTTAGGGATATGTTGTCAATATGATAGTTACAAGGGGTGGGTGACTTCCCGAAGGACACTATTATGTATTTCTTGCCATTTAGTTTTACTCCATGGCTCTGGTACCAGTTGTTTGTCTGTGTCATCCCTTCATGGAGAACATTTGTGTTGTGGGCGAATAAATGACAGCTGTTAATTTGCAGTCATCTGCAAATTTAGTCAGCTAGAGGCCATTGATGTGGGCCTTGACTTCAAAGAAGTAAATGCGAAAAAGGAATAATCCCAGTACTGATCCCTCAGGGATTCCACTTGTGACTGGCCTCTTTGTAGAGGTGAATCCCCAATTGTAATTACTGGGTCCTGTCTGTGAGCTAGCTAGCTATCTATCGGGTTACATAAGGGTTTGTACCTAAAGTACAGTTTTGTACCTACCATAAATGTAGATGTCCGAACAGGATAGCATCTGCAGTCCTTACAAATGGGTTGTCCTGTCGTCAGGCAGCCCTTCGGTCGGCCGGATTCCAAAGTCTGGGTCTGGCCTCGGCTGGTGTCGCACTTCACCCGACGTCATCTCTGCTGGTCTTCGGGTATAAAGGCATCAGCCAACGCCATTTTCCTCAGTGTTTCTTGCCCCAGATGCCAGTTGCCCTCTTGGATAGCTAAATTTTTGGGTAAATGCCAATGTTTCCAAAAAGTAGAAGGCACACACAAAAATAAGCATGTATGTACATATATACAAACAAATACACCATAAGAGATCCCCCCCCAGCTAGCTATTAGGTGGGCAAATACCCTAGGAGTACCACAGAGGGGAAGGAGGGTGGGTAATCCTGACTGCAGATGCTATCCTGTTCGGACATCTACATTTATGGTAGGTACAAAACTGTACTATGTCCTTCAAGGATGCATCTGCAGTCCTTACAAATGGGTAGAATACCATAGCCAAACTAGGGGAGGAGGAAGAATAATTATGGTGTAGTTAGGATCCCTTGCAAAACAGCAGTGGCAAACCCTGCTCGGGATCTAGAGTATAGAGGTAAGTTATAATGCTTGGCAAATGTATGCATGGAGGTCCAAGTAGCAGCCTCAATAATGTCCTTGGTAGCCACTCCTCGTAAGAAAGCTGTGGTAGTGGCTGTAGCCCTTGTAGAATGAGGCCTTATGTTCTGTGGAATTTGCTTTCCATGGTAGGAGTAACAGAATCTTATGCAATTTCCTATCCACTTGGAGATTGTCTGTTTGGAAATTGCTTTTCCTTCCCTTCCTGTTGCATAAGCTACTAGAAGCTGGTCAGTTTTTCTATTGCCCTTGGTTCTGTCCAGGTAGTAGCGCAACTGTCTATGTACATCCAAGGTATGCATCAGTCTTTCCCCCCTGTTCTGTGGGTTTGGAAAGAAGGTAGGTAGGTGGATTGCCTGGTTTAGAGACACTCTGGATACCACCTTAGGCATAAATGTAGGATTAGTTCTCATAGACACTCTATCTTGATGGAAGATTAGGAAGGGTTGTACTGCCATTAAAGCCTGTAGTTCCGAAACCCTTCTTGCTGAAGTAATTGCCAGTAGGAAAGCAGTTTTCCAGGATAGGTGTTCAAGATCTGCTGTTGCTGCTGGTTCGAATGGAGGGAGTGTCAATTTTTCTAGCACAAAGTTCAAGTCCCATGCTGGTAATGGTGGTTTCCTAGGAGGTTTTACATTCTTAATTCCTCTCAGGAACTGCCTGAGTAGAGGATGTGAGAAGACAGGGGGATGGAAGCTGTATTCTGCAGAAATAGCTGATGCATGTATCTTGATGGAGGAATAGGACAGGCCTGTATGGAGAAGCTCTGCCAAATACTCCAGGATGTTGGCAATATCTACCTTTGACACATCTTTCCCTCTTTCAGAACTCCAAATGACAAACCTTTTCCATTTTCCTGCATAGTTCCTTCTTGTTGAAGGTCTGCGGGCCTCACGGATAATGTCTTTAACCCTTTGGGATAAATCTGGGTTAGTTGCTCTTATGTAATGTTCCAGGCAGTCAGTTGTAGAGTTTTCAGGTTTGGATGCAGGATGTTGTAGTTGCTCTGAGTTAACATCAAAGGAATCAGGGGTAGTGTCCACATTTCCCCCCGAGACATGCTCCTCAGCAATGGATACCAATGTTGTCTTGGCCAATTTGGAGCTATTAGAATTATCCTTGGACGTTCCTCTTTGATTTTCAGTAGTACCTTGTGCATCAAAGGAAGAGGTGGGAATGCATATGCTGTCAGGCCTTTCCAACTGAAGGATAGAGAGTCCACCTTCCAAGCAAGGGGGTGGTATGTCCTTGTGCAGAATTTCTTGAGCTGGTGATTGAGTGGGGATGCGAATAGATCTATTTGTGGCATTCCCCATTTCTTTGTGATGGCCTTGAAGATGCCCGGATGTAGCATCCATTCGTGAGCATCCGAGGTAGTTCTGCTTAACATGTCTGCTAGGATGTTTTCCTTTCCCGGTACAAATATTGCCTGTAACTGAATGTTGTAGCTCAGAGCCGTATTCCATAGGTCCAGAGCCATTCGGCATAGGGGGTATGAATGAGTGCCTCCCTGTTCGTTGATATACCACATGACTGTGGTGTTGTCTGTCCTTATCATCAGTTGGCCTTCTTTGAGGAATGGTCTGAAATTCTGGATTGCTAGTTTTACTGCCAGCATTTCTTTTTGATTTATGTGCAGGTGCAGCTGATCTGGAGTCCATAAGCCTTGAATGCACTTGTCCAGCATGTGGGCCCCCCAACCGAGGTCTGAGGCGTCCGTTGTGATGGTTTGGCTTGTTTGAATGTTGTGGAAGGACAAACCTGGGTTTGACTGGCATGCCTGAGCCCACCATAGGAACTCTTGTTTCAGGCATGGGATTAGTGGTATTTTGGTTTCTAAGCTGTGCCTGTGTTGAGACCATAAATTCTTTAGGTACCACTGTAGCTTTCTCATATGCAGTCTGGCATGAGGGACCAGGATTATGCAGGATGCCATGAAGCCCAAGGCCTGTAGTACTTTCCTTGCTGTTAGTTTGTTCTGCTTTGTTAATGCCAAGAAGTAAAGAGGAAGTTGTTCTTGTTTTTCTGCAGTTAGGAATGCCATCTGTTTTACTGTGTCCAATTCTGCACCCAAGAATGTTCTTGTTTGGGATGGTATCAGTCTTGACTTTTTTAAATTGACTGTGTATCCCAGGGCTTCTAGTAAGCAAATGACTCTTTGTAAATCTTGTGTGAGCTTGCTTTTGTTGTCCGCTTGTATCAGGCATTCGTCCAGGTATGGATAAATTTGGATTCCCTGAAGTCTGCAATGAGCGATTACTGATGCCAGGCATTTCGTGAACACTCTGGGCGCAGTAGATAAGCCAAAGGGCAATGCTGAGAATTGATAATGCTCTGATCCTGCAAGAAATCTGAGGTATCTTCTGCAATTTGGTCGTATGGGGACGTGCAGGTATGCCTCCTTGAGATCTAGAGTTACCAGCCAATACTCCTTGCCCAGCATGGGAAGAAGTTGCTGTAGGGTCAGCATTTTGAATTTTGGAACAATGATGAATGTGTTTAAAGCGGACAGGTCGAGAATAGGTCTCCAACTTTTCTCTTTTCTTGGTACTAGGAAGAGTCTGGAGTAAAATCCCTTGCCCTGTTCTGTAGGTGGTACCCTTTCCACAGCTCTCATCTTTGTTAATTGAGCTATTTGTTTTAGAGCTTCTGTCTTTTGATTTGGTGGTAGGTTTGGCATTCCTCTTTTTACTGGTAATGTGTGGAAATGAAACCTGTAGCCTTGTTCTATAGTTTGCAAAATCCACTTGTCCCTTGTGATATAGTGCCAGTTTTTTGAAAATAAGGCTAACTTCCTGCCTAAGGGTGCTGTTATTTGTTCCCTGGTAGGCGGTGTCAGAGCCAAGTCACTGTGATTGTCCTGTTGCAGTGGTAGTGGTTGTATCTGTGCCTCGTTGGTTATTGCCTTGCCACTGGCGTCCCCTGTAGGCACCTCCTCTGGATTGATTTCTGCCTCTGGAACACCTATTCCTGCCTCTCTTGAGTTTTAGAGGAGTCTGGAAAGGACCAATTTTTGGAAGGCCAGTTCCTGCTAAACCTTGGGGGCTGAACCTGTAAGAAATCTTTAACTGTTTGTACAGATTTTGCCT
The DNA here is from genome assembly GCF_019279795.1 of Protopterus annectens. NCBI lineage: Eukaryota > Metazoa > Chordata > Ceratodontiformes > Protopteridae > Protopterus > Protopterus annectens. Next base: position 1,994,879,631 of record NC_056737.1, read on the forward strand.
TCTCTTCCATTTTCTTCATTACTTGTTGGGCAGGAGAACCAAATAGACTGACCTTATCCATAGGAGCATCTAATAATTTTGCTTTAACATGATCCGGCAAGGCCTGTTCTTTCAACCATGCATGTCTTCTTATAACTGTGCCAGTCATGTCTGATCTAAAGGAAGCCTCCAGTGCATCATAGCCACATTTGAAAGAATGGTTACTAACCTGCTGAATGTTATTTACCATTTCTAGAACATATTTCTTATCTAAGGAATCATCAGAGGACAGTTTCTTAGTTAACTGATCAAGCATAAACTCTTGGTATTGGATCATATGAAACTGACAGTTCAAAGCTCTAGCTGAGAGAGTAGCAGAGGTGTAAACTTTTTTACCCCATCTCTCTAAGGACCTGGATTCCCTTTCAGAAGGGAGAGGGTTTTTCATTGAGGTAGAAGCTACTGCCTTAGGCCCCTGGGAGATAGTCTCAGGATCTGCAAAAGGAGCCTTGAATAAGTGGTGATGAGTGTCCGGTACCCTGTAAAACCTATCGGGCTTAGCAGGGGCTGGAGGTAAAGTATCAGGAGCAGTGCAAGCATCATTAAATGCATCATCCACAACAGGAAGAACTGGAGGTATAGCTAAGGGCCTATGTTGCGGTAAGTGTAAAAAGGTCCTAAGCCTTTTTCTTGAATCAGAGAAATCTTGTCCCTGCCATTGGAATTGCTCTCTCATGGCATGTAAGGTTTCCCCAAAGGAAAATTCTTCTGGTAGAGAGGCAGAAGGAATAGATTCTTCAGCATCGGAATCTTCATAGGTAGAAAAAGGAGCCTCTGGATGGTCTGTATTGTCTGTATCATCAGAAGAGTCATCTGAGGACACTGGCTCAGGGGGCTCTGCTCTAGGTCTCTTTTCTGGGGGTTGAGAGGCCCTGTCTGGGTGAGATTGGGATCCCCTTATTAAAGAGATGAGATCCTCTGCCAGAGTAAGCATTTGGGAACTGGAACTGGGCCTGTGAGAGGGGGGCTTAACAGGCACAGACTTAGCAGTTTTGGCTGCTTTAGCCCTGGCAAAGGCCTTAATAGACATGGCTGCAGGTGGCCTAGCAGCACCATGTGCTGGGGTAGAGACATCCAAAGGGATGGTGTCCGATAATTCTAGAGGAACCACATTAGTAGGCAAAACTTCAGAGGCCGATTCAACTAGGGCAGAAGGGGCCTCGGTAGTAGTCATGGATTCGGCTGAAGATTGACCCGTTTGCTCGGTTTCGGCCGAAACCCAGACACTCGCGGTTTGCTTAACCGTGGTTTCGGCCGAAACCGCGGACCGTGAGTGTCGGTCCTTTTCTTTGCGTTTCTTAACAATTTGAGTAGTCGGAGGATCCGACGGCATAATGTACGCAAAATCTGAGCCGAAAAACTGTTCAGCAAACTCCGACCGACGCCTAAGCGTTCGTCGGTTGAAGGAAGCACAGGCTAAACAAGCTGCCACGTCGTGGTCTGGGCCTAAACAAGGTAAACAGTAAGAGTGGAAATCTTTATGAGGTATTTGTTTCCCACAAGTTAAACAGTTATTCACTTTTTCTGACATCGGCTGAGGCAAGAAAGAGTCCCCAACGGGGTACTTAGCTTTTTAGAAGTCTTCGAAGTAGTATTCGGTAGTAGTAATCTCTGGATCTGACCGACCGGCACTTGCGAACAGCTTCTGCTTCGGGCGCCACGCAGCAAGAAAGACTGAGGAAAATGGCGTCGGCTGATGCCTTTATACCCGAAGACCAGCAGAGATGACATCGGGTGAAGTGCGACACCAGCCGAGGCCAGACCCAGACTTTGGAATCCGGCCGACCGAAGGGCTGCCTGACGACAGGACAATCCATTTGTAAGGACTGCAGATGCATCCTTGAAGGACATCCTCTTAAGTTTGTCTGCAGTGCTGGAGTGGGGGATTGTGTCAAATGCAGTGTGAACCATTTTGCCCTCATCCATTGCTCTGGTGAACTTCTCAAAGAAGTCCATCAGGTTGAGTAGGCATGATCTTACCCTGATGAAACCAAATTGAGTTGTGTCCAGTGTCTGGAGGTTTCCTATGTCATTGATCTTTTCCATGATAATTCTTTCCATGAATGTGCATGTGAAAAGTTAAGTATCATTTTTAATAAAAGAGAGTATATCTCTTGTTTAAATGTAGGACTTTTGTGATATAATCAACACACAGTGAGGATCACTTGGTAAGATATATTACAGACTCTAAAATCTTTCATTGAAGACTCTTGTCGTATCCATTTTTGATTTTGTTTACTTTTGTTTTGTGGTGTTAGTATCCCAAGGATCATAGAGCTGATTTCCACATTTTGATATCAAGACAACTTACCTGGTTAACAAGGAAATTAAATAAATGACTACATGTTATAGTCAGCAGTTTCTGTGCAGTGGTTCTGGATTGTGCATTTATCAAAAAGAAATGAAGCTTGGGAATACTTTGTGCCATAATCTAAAGGTTTTACAGTCATTACTGCATGTCATCGAAATGATGGGGACCACTTATGGTAAAACCTGGACAATGAGATACTGGGCCCAGTAGTGTTGAGCATTTGAAGCTGCAACCATGCAGTAACATAATATCAGTGCAGTGCAACAGTCAGAACTGAGGGAAATATTTAGAAATGCATCATATGCACTGTAGTCCATGAAGAAGCTATTAAAAATTTAAGTGAGATGATGTGAACAGAAACACTGACTGGCAGTTTGCAGAATAGAAACTAGCTAAGAAATACAGAGTTTAATAGGAGCTAGGGAGATCAGAAGACAGAATATAAAGTGTTATGATCTGGTCTCCGATCATAACCAGCTTATTATGTGTTTGAGACATGTATGTAAATTTACCACAAGTGCAAAGCTCAAGAGGTGAATCTTGGCATCCATGTTGAGAACACATAATAGAGGGTTATCCCCCATATAATACTGTTTACAGAAAAAAAAAAAGAAAAGTGTAGGAGTATGAAGTGTTTTACTGGATTTGAAAGTGGTAAAACACCTTTGAACTTCTTGGCTTAAGATTTCTGGAAAATCCAAAAGTAATGGGAGGCAGGGAAAAGAGGATCAAAAACTAAGATATTATTTAAATATTGTTGTAATTCATTTAAAATGTCAGTGCAACAATTGATTTCAAATCAAAATGCATTTCATGAACAGTAAAAAGTATGGAATTGTAATGCCTGTCATTGACCGACTGTTATCCTCAGTGATTTACTAAAAAAATCAGAAATTTTATGACTAGCAAGAAAAAATACAAGATAATATTAGGGACATCCTGCATTATCAGGGACAATAGAGAGGTACATCAGCAGAACCAAAGTGCTTCCCTGGGAGAAGGAAAAGCAGCTTTTAATCATTGTAAGACACTACATTCTACCACACATTATGTTTGTAAATGTGTCAGAGAAAGAATGTCTAACCGCTTTAAAAGCTGTGTTACCTTCTGCCACTGTTCTTTGCTGGTCAGCACTATCCACTGTTAGTCCTTAGCATGACCTGATCTTAACATTACCTAGGTATCATTAAGTACCCCAACACCCTATTAAAATCAGGTATCATTCTAAGGGAGTGCTTAACAAGTTTATCTTTTGCCTGATTTTGGAGTGTAATCACAGTCCTCCATGAACTACAATGGATTAAAGGTACACAGGCTTAGAAGAGAAAACAGAACAAATGATGAAACTAAAATGAAATCCATTTCTTGATAATATATTAGGCTTTCAAACTCAAATTCGAATGAGCTGACAGAGACAGGTGGTAAATCCTAATGAGTGAATTGTGTATATAAGACAGGGAGTGTGTTGTTTTAATTGATTCTGATGAGGTCTCCAGGTTTGGAGATGAAAGCGCTAAATCTGTCTTGTCGTGTAAAATAAAGGATATAGCTGATTTCTGAAGTTTCTGGTCGTGGTGAAAATTAATGGAAGACAGTCTTTATTGACCCATATTACCGAGTGATTCCTTGTCCTTTTATATATTACATGAAGATAAGTGAGCTGATTTGTCAAAAAAAATGGGAGTCAGTGACTCCATTTATTCATTTTCAGTGATATTACAAACACTGTTATGACAACATATTTCTCTTTAAGATCACAGAGGTACTTCCGAAAGCAAACGGTTAATGAGAAGAAACCTGATGCCAGGTCATTAAGAACACACTGTTGTGATTTTGAGATTTTTGTCAGTATATTATACTTGTACATCATCAGTTAAAAAGACAGCTTATGAATACTAATCTGAAATTAAATATATGTCTATAATTCAACACCACTGGTTTGCACTTCTGACAAAAGGTTATCCGTGTGACCTTTTTACTCTTTGGGTTAGATGTTATTTGGGATATTTTGCAGATACTGTAGGGTTTATGGACATCAGGCTTGATTTTAAGCCAAACAATCCATTTATGCTGTATGAAGAGTTAAAAAAGGCTAAAACATGGCATTTCTACAGCTAATGGGGTTTTATTTTTTTGGTCTGAATGATACCCATAATGACTAAAAAGTTAAAAGTAAAAACTCATGTTCATTCAGAAAATATGAAGCTGGAAAATAACTGTCCAGCAGATGTGGACTTGATTTCATTGTAAACTACCCTTGAAATTCCTCTGAATCTGAACAGGTCACATAGCTTCACATGTGCTTGAACCAACACACAAAACAAGCATTGTTGTTTAGTGGAGCTTATTGGCCATCAAATGAATGTAAATATAAAGTCAACTCTTGGCTCAAAGGGATAAAGCTCTACCTGCTCCCAGGTGACCTGGAACCAACTAATGACCCAGTCAGTGAGGAGATGATGAGATGGGAGGAAGTGTCTGACACCATTTCACCCATCCTGAGGGTTGAAGGCAGTCTGGCTTGCTGTTGTGCTGACACATACTAGACAAACATGCATAACAAGTAGCATAGGGGCAAGGGGTGAATGGCTCTGCTAAGCTGCAGTCACATAGTGGTTTTCATGTGATGTGTGCAGGAATGTGTAAGATCACAGAGGAAGGCATTGCACACAGTCTTGTCTGTGAGCATAAATATCAGCCAATGGGGTTAGAGAAAAACAATGTAAAAACCTCTCATGGCTGCCATGCCTTGAGCCCTCAACCTCTTAGCCCAAGAAATCTGAACAAAGCCAAAAATAATGGGGGGGATAAAGTCTCAAAAATGGGGACAAATTTTAATTATTACTCTTATAAACTTAAAAAGTTGATAGAATAAAAGATGTTGTGTTAGCATGCATTTTCTGAAGGATATAAAGTCTGAAACTCAAATGGTTGCCATTATTTAATGACTTCAACCCTCAATGTTTTGCTAGAAAACACAAATTTTATGAAGACCAGATTAATAACGTGAGGCAAAAATCTGGACATTCTGCAAAAATCTGGACAGTTAAGAGGTATATTGCAATTAATGGTCACTAGATGGTTAGCAGACATGAATAAGAAAATGAAAATACATATGACATTTAGGTCACACTAACTTCTGTGGCACAGAGGGATAAAGCCCTGACTATGACTTAGGTTGGGAACATTCCATTTCATCAAAATCAGAAAATGTCAAATCACAGGTTATCACACAGGAAAGACCAAAGCACTAAACATCAATCTACTTACAGGAAACAACTCTTTGAGATCACAGAACAGCAGAAATTGGGGAATTTGCCTTTTCTTCACTGTTGTGCGATCTTGGAGTTAGTATATATAATTAGCAGGGGGCTTGCCCTCCCTTAAAAAGTCTATTGTTTGTTTTTACCTTTAGTTTGTTTTATGCTTCACAGTTTTAAGTTGATGACTTTTCATTCAAGATATCAAGGTTTTGATTAAATAACTAAGTCCCCCAGGCTACCCATGTTCAGTTAGCATCAAAAGCATTTGAGGAAATGGACTAATGAGGATAGGAGTGAACCATTGCTGGTTTGCCCTTCATGAGGAAGGAAGGTATCTCAAGCTCGTCACTTGTTTAACACCTAGTGGGACGACTGGGGTTTGCACCAGCAAAGCACACAATACCATATATGCAAAGCACAACTTAGGAAGTATCATGTTTGTAGAGGTACCCACACCTTCCTGAAGGTAAACAGCATTGCGGATCTGAAGAGAGCCACTGAATCAAAAGAGCTCAAAGGATCGTCTGCAGCACAGGACCCTCTCACTGATCCCACATCCTCTCAACCTACTGTCACTTCTGGCAGAAGTAATGGGCAATTGAGTTTCCCAGACTAGAACAAATTGTCTGTAGGGCTCTCAACTAACCCAGGCATTCCAGGCTAATACTCCCACTGAGCAAAATGGATGAAGGGGTACTGGTGTTGGTATGATATCAAGGGATACTACAGAGGAGAGGCAGGATGGAAATATATTTTATTCTTTACTGATAAAGCTTCAAAACACAAAATCAAAGTCTGCCTGAATTCAAACAGTACATGTTAAGTAACATCTGTTTTTTCTTGGAGACAAAATCCTAAGCATATGTACCCTGCCCCTTGCAGCCTAAGAATACTGCCTGCTAAATGACTGACTTAGAGTCACACAGTTTGCAATGAGGTCTTGAACGATACGTGATGATACTCATTTGAAGCCTATAGCCTTTACAGTCTGTGCTGAATTACCAGACTTTAGACAAGTGCATTTTTATGTATGCTGCATATGCCAAGACCCTGGAATATTTTATGCTACAGGCCAAAAATCTATTTTTGAGTCAAGCTAATAAGTCTAAATGTGAGTTATGGTTAATACAAATGCTTTGAGAAAAGATGCTTAGCAATTTAGCGCAGGTCCTGTTGATAAAGATAATGCCTTGTGCTTAAGAATGTAGTCATGGAATTCACCATAATGAAGCTGAGACACTGAAATAGTCAAGCCTGTGGTAGTGTAAGGGAAAAGTAGTGTTTGCAGATGACAGATATCAGTTGAGTGAGCGATGCACTTACTGACAATGCCCTTTACATCATAATAGGATGTGCTAGAGGGATAGATTCCTGTCCCAGAGACTCCCCATGCTTTGGAACAGGATTCCAATCTACATTAGGCAGAGCCCCTCACTAACACTCTTCAAGAGAAACCTTGACAAGTGGATGGGAAACAGAAAATTTACCTCGGGGATCACTGCAGTGGCTCTGCTGGACAGAGGCACAGGGAACTAATGGCTCTGCTGGACCAAGGCACAGGGAACTAATCTAAGGGGGGCGGTGAAAGCCAACACATTCTGGCTAGGCTTATGGATTCTCTCGGGCAGATAGCCTAGTACTTACCTATGAACCTATAATCAATTACTACATACTGTACACAGGACGGGCTATGTCAGCCATGGATTGCCAAAAACTAAGTAGTCTGCCCTGTCCTCTATCACAGCAACAGTCCAGAAATTTTTACATGTAATGCTATCAGAGTACAGACATTGTTAGATTATACTGTAAGTCAGTTCATTTTGCTGAAAAGCAGGCGGAAAGTAGGTCTCTAAAGCTAGCAAGATTGCAAATGTCTTGCATGTTGCCATAACTATATATTTAAGTAATCTAAACAATGTATGAGGTTATTTGAAAAGAATCAAGGAAATTCCCTGATGTCATGGCCAAGATACTTCTGTAGAGTTTAAATATCACTTGACATCTGACTTGATGTCCGGGCACAGACATAGTGAAACTACTCTGTCAACAGAAAGTAGATAAATAAATAAATGTTACTGTCATTCACTGTATCCATTCGCAGGACTTTCTTTAAATAAAAGGAAATAGTGGTCTGGTACAGAATTCTAAGCTTGGTGCCGCATTTGAAAAAAAAAAAAGGAAATATAACTAGTACATTACCATTAAAATATTACAATATTACTTTAAAGTGCTATAGAACTTCTAAATTCCTTGATAAAAAATCATATCAATATGCTAATTACATTTTGCAGTACACTCATGGCCGCAAAACCCTACATATTCTACGCTGTTTAAAATGAAACAAAATATCTTTTATAGTACAACTGGGCCCCCAAAGGACGGCACAACCTTCTTCAGTTATTGGAATACTATATTGTTTCTGACCGTAAATATGGTGACATAATATTAAAGCTGTTAGAATGCACATCTGGCACCGTAAAAGTACTGCATTAATTTAGGATTGTCACATATTTCTTCATTATCCATCTTTAGGGCATGCTTTCATCTTCAGCATATGTAAATGAAGTTCATATCCTGTGCTGTCATTCTTCCTGGAAGAATATGATTTAGTCATTTTATTCTAAGCGCCATATAAACTGTCTAATTTGCATTTCAGATTTTTTTGTAAACATTTATTCCAATAGAAGTATGGATACATTTCACATCACATGCTCCTTTTCAAAACTACAAGGGTCCCTGTCTGAAAATGTAGATTGTGAGCTGATTTGTAGGCAAAGGGATTTAATTTAATGGCATATCAAAATGCTCACTGCTTCATAAGTGTGCCCCAAAATATTTACAGCAGTACTGGGCTCATAAACCGTTAGCTAAATAATGAACAGTGACAGCCCAGTGCTGGTTTACTGCTAGAAATATCAATGATATTACTAAAGGAGTATATATACATATATATTTATATATATATATATATATATATATATATATATATAAAACATATATATATATATATATATATATATATATATATATATAAATAGATTAGATATAGTTATAGATATAGATACACACACACACACACACACACACACACACACACACACACATATATATATATATATATATATATATATATATATATATATATATATTTTTTTTTTTTGACCAAGGAAAGGTCAGATCTACAACTGCTATCCCAGTAAATTGACTCTAATCTGTTTTAAATATATGTCTAAAGGGAATGCTGAGAAATTACAAAAAAACAAAAAAATAGCAATGTGAGTAACAGGATAATTTATTACAGTTCAGTTGTTCAAAAGATTTCCTCATTAAAACAGCTTTACTCCAGATGGTAAGAACAATGCATGTGGTAATGTGACTCCAGCCACAATATCCTCTAGGTCAAGCATAGAGATTTGCATTCTGGACTCTTGTAAGAATCACATTGTAACTGACTGATAAACTCAACATAGACTGATAGACTCTTGAAATGAGTATGTCCATAAACAACTGTTATACCCGATTTAGAATTGTAGTTCTATATGCAAATGATATTAAATCTGTAGTCTAGGAACAGAAACAATATAAAGAAAATCTAAGGCATTTCAAATTTAAAAGCCAGTACTATCTACGTATTTAAATGCACATTTTACATATATATATATATATATATATATATATATATATATATATATATATAGTGTGACTAGTGATAAAGTTCAGTTTATGTTGACCTGAAAAAAAGTACAGATATGATCAAAAATTATATTATTGCACATATCATCTTTGCAAGATTGAGGTACAGTGGGGATCAGGGAATTTGCCCTTTCTCCTGTCTAGTGTGATTGCAGAGGTATAAATAACTAGCAGGGAGTGTAGGGGAGTGGTTTTAGTTGGCTCTAATGGCAAAAGGTTGATAACAGTATAACAGAGTAGCATGCATATGCCGAGAAATAGTTCAATGCATGCAAAATATAATTAAAAAAAAAATGTATGTCCTCCCACACCCTCCACAATAATTGTATATACTAGCTCTGAGATTGCACAAACACAAGGTAATGACAAGTTTCTCATCCCCTGGATTTGTGCAGTTTTGCACACCTGTCAGTCAGCTGCCTAGTCAATCATATGATCTCAACCAGGCAGTTCTCGGCCTAACAAACAACTGACCTATTCAAAAGCACACATATTTATATATATATATATATATATATATATATATATATATATGTATTTAGATAGATAGATATATGGGTCTACGTTACTTGATTGAAATTTCACAAGAAACGTAGAAACCCACTTAAGCAAAAGTGCACTTTTGTAAAAGCCGATTCAAACAAACTACTTTAAACACTATTTTCCAGGGGGCAAGCCCCCCCTGCACCCCCATGCAGGGGGTTGTGCCCCCTACTTAAATATACTAACTCCGATATTCCACTACAGTGAGGAAAAGGATATATTTCCTTATCCCCACAGTAATGTGCTTCCGTAAATTGGCTTATGCGAAAGTGCACTGTTGATGTAGTGCACTTTCGCTTAAGTGGGTTCAATCTTCTGTTTGTCGAAAAAGTGTGTTTTCGACAAACAAAAGTAGACCTGTGTGTGTGTCTGTATATATATATATATATATATATATATATATATATATATATATATATATATCATACACACACACACATATTATATAGGGATGGATTTACTTACTTTTATTGAACAGCACTATTACTGACAACAATAATGTCGACACCAAATGATTGACATTATTCATGTAGGCACGCTGCAGTGCATGCTCTGAGCGTCATTCTTGGTGCCTGCAAAAAGTTACAAAAAACATTTTTTTTGCCAGAGCAAGCCCCCTATGCCGCTTACACCACCTGCTAATTATATATTCTAACTCCAAGATCACACAATTTTCAGGGAAAGGGCAAATTCCCCCATCCTGAGAATCATCTGATCTTCTACTTTTATTGATAGGTGTCGACCATCTGTTTAGTTGACCAAAACAGATGTCAACAAAAGTGATGTTTGACAAATTATATATATATATATATTATATATAATTATTTTATATGTGTGTGTGTTTGTGCCTGTGTGTGTGCATTTATATTGTACATATGTGTGTGTGTGTGTGTGTGTGTTGTATAAAAATAAAAATAATAAAAAAATGTTCTCATAAGCAGATATCAGAAAAAGTAAGTGCAATAAAAATAAAACACAAGTCATATAGTACTGGAAGAGGCATAGAACAGATTTATTTAAAGCTGGAAACATTGAGCATGTTTGTCTGGTAAACAGACTTCTTTTTTAAATAGTTTACATAAAGAGTTTAGTAGTCTTTTTGTTAGGGATTTAAGTTACCGCTACACTAAAACAACAGTGTGTTGGAGGAAATGGATGAATAGGAGGATCATATTTATGAGCAGATAAGCAAATTGCAGACCAGAGAATTCATAAAACAAGGGGGTACTATTGGACAAGTTATTAGTCTGACTTTCACTGCTTGGTCCATAAATATAATTCTCCTGTTGTACTCATTTGTTTATGTTTTGCTCAGATAGTTAGTCTTAGTAGGCCTGCAGCCTATTTTCACATGAATCCTAAGATGGTGATCATACTGACTGTGGAAGATGTGGCCAGGACACTGGGTAAATTCCCCCTGTGCTATCTCCAGAGAGTGCTGAAAGGCACTGCATGAGAAAGAAGCCTGGATAGACGTGAATGTGTAGCACAGGAAGTTGGAGATGTTCTATAAGTTAAAGTGAAACTGAACTGGTGAACTAAAAAAGTCAGTTGGGAAAATATTTGGGGATGGGAAAGTTATCCAAGGTAGAGGACTGTGAGGCAATCTTTTCCTAACATGGACTAACACCATGAAGTTATTGATAGCAAAAATGTGAGCTTCCAATTCACAAACAGGAACTGAATCAACCTCTGTCAGAGCAGTGATGTGGGAAGGAAGTGAGATTAATGAGTTTCAAGGTAGACAGTTCACAGTAGAAATGGGAATTACAAAGCAGAGCCATTAAATCATATGCAGTAGCTGTAGGGTAGGTCCATATCAATGCTAAGGTAATATAACTTATAAGGAAAGTTTTAAGATTCAACTTCCTAGGCAGCATGTTATCTAATAGACATAAATTTTGATTTCATGTACTGAAACCTTTTGATGTGCCAGTGCTGCAAATACAGGTAGTAACACTTCTGGAGATTGAACCATTTTTTTGCATAGTCTTAGGAACTGATACTGCACTTTTCATAATGAATAAAAGATTCACTGAAATGTGTTATATCAAGTACTAGGCTAACTACCCTTGTGGACCATTCTAAGCCTAGCTAATTTCCCTTTTTGCTTTCTAATTAAAACCTATCCCATTTGGTTAGAGATTGGTCATACCCATCCCATGATCGATAATGAAATATCACCCCTAATGAGAATAACTTGTATCATGCAATAAATAATTCAAGAGGATCCATGCATCGGATAAAGCATTTAAGAGCCCTCTCTGTCCCTTAGTAGTAGAGGAGGAATTCCTGGCGTAAATTTTCTGTTTTGCATCCATAGATCCAAGAAGACCTTGAATATTGACAGGTATTAACTTTGTTTTATGTGGATGGGTTGTCTGTTTCAGAGCAGTGGTATCCTGTGCAAGATATACCTGTCCCTCTAAACCATTCTGTTGATGCTTTAGAAGACATTTAGATCAATATGCCAAGTATTTCTGATGCCATTTGACTTGCTGATGTGCATTAAATTCATCAGTATTGGGTCGGAGGACGCCTTCTATGTCAGATACAGGTCACTTCTTAGCAGTCTGCAAGATACCAAGTATACTGACAGAACCTTGAGTAAATCCAATTAGTACATGTTGTTTAAGCCTTCTATACTTGTAGTAAGGTATTTCTTTCTCAAAAAAAAATTTTTATTTTTCAAATACATTTGAATGAATTCCATAGTATTTATACATAACATCTTAAATAACTATATACACTATTTACATTAGCCTGACACCATAACAGATCTTAATGCATACAGTTACTTTATAAGTATGTCCAATCCATTATCAGAGTGTCTTATCAATTATTGTATAGTGTCAATCAACGATAAGACTTTTCCCCAAGGGTTGTTGATAAATGGCTTTGGATAAATTCTTAGTTCTTTAATTTTAATTTCCAGTAATGCTGTGGTCTTCAGTAGGCTGTAGAAGTCTTCCAAAGTTGGTATTGTGTTTCTTTGAAATTGCAAGTATAGTCCGAATTGCAAGTACATATAGATACATGTTTGACCTATTCAAATGAAGACCTTCATTCACATTTAATAATACAAGAGCTTTAGTTAAATAAAATGATTCATTAAATAAAGCTTGTAGAAAGTTATTAATGCCATTCCAAAATGGCTTAATTTTAACACAATTAAAGAAAATGTGGTTCCAATCTGCATTGTGTACTTGCTGACATCTCCAACATATTCCTTTTATGGAAGAACTAATTTTATTGACTCTGTCTGGGGCTAAGAATGCTCCGTGCAAGCATTTACAATTAAAAACTTAGCATTGTGTAAAGGGTGTATATTTGATTGATAATAATATATTTGTTGTAATATCTTCAGTTAACTGTATTGAGTGTTCGTTATATATTTCCAATATGAGGTTTTGGGTGTTGATTTATAGTTTATCAATATTTTGTAAAATTTTGAAATACTGTTTCCCATGTCAAAGTCATTATATGTAATTTCAACTATGTATTTCATAAATTTAGGTATTTCTTTAAAGAAAGAATTGTTAATTATTCTACTTAAATCTTGCAAATATGACAGAATACTCTGTAAAGTTAGCCAGTCCTGTTGTGGACTTTTGTATGTTATTTTTATTACTTGCATATCTAAAACTTTTAGTTCTTTGATACATTGGAGCAAACAAACAAATACTTTCTGTTCCCAGGAATTAATAATTTCCCTATATATTTTATGTGGAATGTTCTTTGTGACTATAAATGGTGTTAAAAGATCAAAACAGATTTTTAAATCTATATTTGCATTAATAATTTTCCTAAATGAGTCAATGTAATAATTAATCATATGAGTTTTACTGGGTTTAGTTATGTTATATTGCATACTAATACATAATATGTGTCATGGCAAATTCTTTTTCTCTGTTATTTGAAATTTGTTTTGTAAATCAAATTCATTTATTGATATTACAGTTAGTAATCATTTCCAGTTTGTGGAGTAATTTGGACTTAATCAATGAGATTGTTTTAGATATTGATGCTTTTATATATGTTTCTATATCAAGAAAGTTTAATCCTCCCTGTTTCCATGGTCTGATATGATGTATTAAGGCTATTCTGTTTCTTTTGGGAAACCATAAAAAATTTAGGGTCTATATTATATTATCACACACTTAGAAAAGCGAACGATAAATAATCGACCCCATGTAAGCGAAAGATTACAATGTTGAAACCTCAGAACAGTGATTTTTTTTCAAAGGGAAAAAATTGCTGTTCCAAAATTAAACAAAAAATACTTTAAAACATTACATAATGTGAGGGACTTTGCCCACCCCCCCCCCGATGTGGTGGGGGGGCTGTGCCCCCACACCCCCATACTTAAATATACCAAGCACTACAGTGTCAAAAATGGCAAAGTAATGAAAGCGGCCAAGCAAATTCTTTCCCAGGGAAAGAATTCACTGAAAAGCCGCTTCATTATTTTGCCTTTTCGCTCTTGTCAGTTCGATCAAGACACATTCGACAAACTGCACCTGCGATCTGGTAATAGGAACCCAAATTTTATTAGGCATTAATTTATTTCTTTAAGTAACAGTTGTATTGCCAATACTATATATAAATAATAGTAATATGTCATATGTCATCAGCAAATAGCATTACTTTAGAATTGTATTGTTCATAAACATCTATTCCTTTGATTTTTATATTGTTATGAATTGAATCTGCCAATATTTCAATAGCAAGAGCAAATAAAACTGGTGACATGGGACATCCTTGTTTAGTGCCTTTTGTTATATGTATAGATTCAGAGGTAAAAGGACCTAACTTGACATATGCTAAATTATTTGCATATATACTTTAGGAGATGAACAAAGGATGCAGGAAGTTCAAACAGCATTAGGATTTTGAATAAATAGTCCCAACTTAGAGAATCAAAGGCTTTCTCTATATCTAAGACAATTATGAGTGTTTCTTTATTTTCTTTATTAACATAATCTATAAGAGAAATTATCCTTTTAAAATTGTCATGTGTGTGTCTATGATATATAAATCCAGTCTGATCATTATTTAATGTTTTGGATAGTGGTATTTTCATTCTGTTAGTTAATATTGTCATAAATATCTTATAGTTATTATTTAATAATAATATAGGTCTATATGAGGTACAGAGGTTTGGAAATTTGTTTTCCTTTAGAATTGGTGTGATTAAGGAATATCTCCAAGAGGGTGGTATTAAAGATTGTGACTGAATTTCTAATAGAGTAAGAGGGATAGTATCATTGAAGGAAAAAGTTTATATATTTCCATAATTATGCTATCTATACCTGGAGCTTTATTATTTTTTGTATCTGTACTTTCTTTGTAGGTTATGGGTGCTTGCAGATCTAGTTTTAATTTTTCTGTTTTTTTTTTATATTAGAACATTTTTCATCTAGATTTAATTGATCAATATGTATATTTTTTTTTTGAAAATGTTCCATATAGTGATTTCTATAGGCATCAAGAATGTCACCTATATCTGATACAGTTTTCCCTTCCTTTTCATGGAAGATACTTTTAATGTTATTAGCTTTTGGTTGTATTTTTATTCCTGTGGGTAAATTATGTAAATATTTGGGAGAAGCGGCCAAGGTATTAATTTTTAATTTTTCTAAAGCTAAACTAGTTTTATGTTTTAGAATTTTGTTATATTTATTGTTTAGTACTTCTACTTTCTTTTTCATCTCCAAATGATTTTGATTTTTTTCAGCTTTTACTGACAAAAGTTTTGATTGTAGATCTAATAATTCAGAATCCCATTCTCTGATTTTTTATACCAAGTTAGGGTTTTACCATATATGTAAGCTTTTAAGAGTCCATATCATTGTTTTATTTATCTCTGTGGTGTAATTAATTTCTAAGAAGAACTGTAACTCAGATAATAACCAGGGTTTGAACTCTTTAATTTTAGTTATATATGCTGGAATTCTGGAGTTAAAGATTAATGGTTTGTACCCATTTTGAAGTTTTAATATCAATAAATTGTGGTCTGAAAAGGGGCAGGGAGTGATTGAGAAATTAATGATTTAAGAGTGTAAGTCATGGGCTGCAAATATTTTATCTATTTTAGTTTGGGTACCAAATCTGTGATCTTGATGGGTAAACTACTAAGATTTATCTTCTTTAAATTTGAAAGTATCTAGAAGATGAAATGATTCTACCCACTTGTTTAAAGCTTTTGATACAGCAGATGTATGCAGCAGTCTTTTATTTGAAGTTTCAGAAATATCAAATATACAGTTAAAATGTCCTCCTAATATTAAGTTGCCTTTGTAATTATTGGAAATGAAATCCAGGTGCTTTTCAACAGTTCCTGTTCCAATGCCTGGGAACCAGTATAGATTGGCTAGGGTCCATATTCTGTCATTATATGTAATTATTATTAATGCCATAAGGCATTCTTTATCTTCATGCTTATAAATGATTTCTGGGTTAATCACATTTGTTTTCCATAAAATTGTTACCCCCTTTGTCTTTGTTTTATAAGTGGATTGTGCTAATGTCATATATTCCTTAGGATTCCATTAGTAATTGTCATTTGTTTTGAAATGAGTTTCTTGAAGGAAGACAATTTGTGCTAGGTTCAGTTTTAAATATTTCAGTAGATCTGATCTCTTGTTAGGATTGTTTAAGCCATTGGTATTTAAAGATAATAAAGTTAAATCCACCTTAGGTTATTTAGACTATGTATTTTTTGGTTTTATTGTGACTATTAAACATTTTCCTCTGATAACTATAAAGTATATGTTCGAGTTTTTAAAGGAAATTATCAGTTTTATACTTTGAGTGTTTACCAATAAAGTAACGTTTTGGTCAGGCATACTAAAAATGTTTTTGTGAAATAAATTTAAATTAATAAATGTTAACAAAACTAAGATCTGCACTAGCCATGGAATGAAAATCATTCCTAATCTGATGGATAAACCTAAATCCATCAGATTATCACTCATACCTTGATAATCCAGAACATCTGAGCTCCATAAATTGAATTATCATATGGAGAATATTTGTAATAGGAATAAGTAATATTTATATTATTTTGAAAAGATATAGTACTATTGTAGATTAATGTATAATCCAACACATGCACAGGAACCAAATGGCAGTAACATCCGATAATGAAAGGCACCAAATATCTCAATAATCAACAACAACAGCCACGAAGTAATGAAGTATAGAAACAGTTTAATTCCACATAGTAAGTGCTTTCACCCGAAGGCTTCTTCAGACTTTAATCAAATTCGTAAAATACTGACTTTAAATAGCAGTGAATAGCAGCTGATAGGCTCATATTACAAACACATCATAAAAAGTTAAAAAATTTTTAAGAAATTTTTAAAAACAAATATATAAAGCTTTATAAAACTCATAATACACCTTGTCAGTATTATCAGATGTAACTGTCATTTGGTTCCTGTGCATGTGTTGGATTATACATTTGGCTTATTTTATTTTTCGTGTAGCAGGAACTTTTTTCTACTTGTTGGACATATTTCTACTGGTTTGGACTATTGTAGATTAGACAGAATTTGAATACAATATAAACATCTACTTATTGTATAAGCAATTAATATTTACATGAAATATAGATGACAAGCAATTCAATCATAGTAAAGTAGGATGTATCATATATAAAACCTCAGTAAAAGATTATAGCACATTGTTATTTAACATATTCACCCTTACTGATGAAGTCTTTCAAAACTTATTACTTAATATAAATAGATGGTAGTAATATTTATACCTAATGTTTATAATGCAATGTATTTTACTGGATATATCAGTAGTTATATTTCATTGTTTGCCAGAATTTAAGTAATCACTTTGTTTGTTGCTAATTTACTTAAAGCATCAAGTTTGTTTTATATGGACACTGATGAAATTTAGTGCATTTTAGTTATCAGTGCATCCCCCCCCATTTCCTGCACATAAGGATTTTCATATCTGCCATTTCTTATTATAAAACGAGTAAACTTATAGGTTAAAAACAACAAATTCACTTATTGTGATTAATGATTACAAGTTCATATACTGAAAGTTTTTAGATTTAAATGGCAACATTCTATTTTGTATAATCAGCAACGGTTAAACTGAGTGATTATTGACAATTTAATACTATTTGTTCAGAAAGTAATTGTTACAATCTGTGACATTCCTAGTTCAGGCTTCTATTGTTTCCCCTTGAACACCTTTGTCAGTTTGATGTCATGTATAAAACATTAGTTACCTTGGTAATGGCTTCAGTATTATGTATGGTCAAGATGGATTACAAAACCACAATTGAAGTTAAAGCAATTATATGAGTTGTTATGCATGTTTACTTATATGAAGAAAATCATCATGTTTCCCCTTGATGTTCAATATAGTGTATGCCATTTATGACAAGTTAAACAGTAGTGTTATTATACACAAGCCCATGTTATTAAACTGAAGTGTCTATTGTCAATTTAATACTATTTGTTCAGAATATGATTGTCACATTCTGTGACATTTCAAGTTCAGGCTTCTATTGTTTCTCTTGAACAACTTTGTCAGTTTGATGTCATATATAAAACATTAGTTACCTTGATAACTGCAAGTATTATATATGGACAATATGAGTTACAAAAACTACAATTCAAGTTAAAGCAATTACATGACTTGTTATGTATATTTACTTATATAAGAAAATCATCTTCCCCTTGATGTTCAACGTAGTGTATGTCATTTATGACAATTTAAGACAGTAGTGTTATTATACACAAGCCCATGTTATTAAATCATGTCTTTAATATCTAAATGCAGCAGACTGCTTCATCTTATATGACAATTATGTATTTTATGTCTTGATTTACTAAAATCATACATTACATAACTATTGTGTTTTTTGTTTTTTTTTGGCTGTTGCTTAATTATTTTAGAGGCCATAAGCTGTAATGCTTATTCTTATTATTAGCTCCTTCCAACCATGTTTATAAAGTCCATAGACTTGAAATTATGAGACCCTTCTAGTTTCTTATTTTTATAAGTATATTTCCATCCTTACATACACACATATCAGTACTTCAAGCATGGACAACAATGCCCATCCAGTTTTGCCAGAATACCATTCACTAGTTCATGTGGTGTGTTTCCAGGCTGTTCTTAAAATATCCAAACCAATATTTGTCCTGTTCCATTTTACCAGCCTGCTCCATGCAGTGGCCACTCTGCCAGTGATCCACTCAACACACTTTCTATTCCCACAGATATTTCCATAAAGGAAATCTGATTACTCTTTCTAGCACTTCCCACCAACCCCAAACACCCCTAAAATCAGCTATCCCCATATGCCCAACATGTCTGAGCAAGCTCACCTCCCAGACCACTGCAAAGGGTACTGCACAAGGCCAAGTGCTCTTAGTCTTTCACAATAACTTAGACTTCCACTCTTATGTAAGTCCTTAAGTGTTTGGACCAAAATACATTTTAAATATAAAATTGTGCTTATTATTTTTTTTTTATCAAGAATCAACTTAATGAGCTAAACAAAGTGTTGGGAGACCATCAATATGTGGACATGTGGTTTAAAAAAGCCCTTATATATATATATATATATATATATATATATATATATATATATATATATTTTTTTTTTTTTTAAACCAAAAACTGCATTGCTAAGAATCATCTCAGAGGCTCCTCAGAGCCATTAAGCATTATTGTCACTCTGTCTACATTACCATAGCAACCTGGGAGCATCTGTTTCTGTTAGTGTGTCTGTGTACTGCATACCAGAGGCCCATGATGCACCTGAAGCAAAGCTTCACTTCACTGCGACTTCAAGCCTAAATTCCCTCCCTTTCAGCGAGGCAGCAGCCCAGGAAAAGAACGGAGAACAACCAGATCAAAAAAAAAAACCTCCCAACAAGCCACCACAACAAAAGATAACACATTCTTCCAGCCTTCCCACCTCTCACTCAACAGCTGTATAAATAAACTATTCTCTGCCAAAATATCCCAAATCACAGTTTTATCCACCCCCTTCCCCTGGATCCAGACTAAAACACCAAATGTCTCTTCCTAATACACAAGCATCAGTAAACCTTGATCACAAGCCACAACCCACAGCTTCCCGGAGACAAAAATGACACCATACAACAGCTGCCAGACACAGCTGCATCCACACACACCACGTCAGGCTTAATCAGACAGCACTTGAAGCTATGATACTTGCCATAATTGATGTTAACTATGTTTAGACAAAATAATAATGACATTTGTACTAGCTGCCAGACACGGCTGTATCCACGCACACCATATCAGGATTGATCAAACTACACTCAAAGCTATGATACCTGCCATAATTGATATTAACTATGTTTAGACATAATAATAATGACATTTCTACTAGCTGACAGACACAGCTGCATCCACGCACACCATATCAAGATTGATCAAACACCACTCGTAGCTGTGATACCTGCTATAATTGATATTAACTATATTTAGACAAAATAATGACATTTGTGCTGAGTTGCTACAATTATTTAACCAGGATATACATAACATTTCTAAATCATACTTTAAGTGAAGAAGGCATTTGTCTCCATGACAGCATTTTTTTCAACACACTCTACTGTTACTGCTATTATATATGATGTTAATTTGTTACATTTGAGTCTGAACTCTGATGAATGATACCTTGTTGAATTAGTTAATTAATTACTTAAATTGTTATAAGCAAAATCAATGAAAAATGAACAAGATAAGTATTCACTGAGTTCAAGTAGGGGAATAGAAACTTCTATGTTTGTATTATATGTTGCTTTGTTTGGCTTATATTACTGTTTCTCAGTTGTTTAAGAAACCCTCCTTTTCAAAAAAAATCGATGACAAGTGATGTACCATATCAGTTGATACTTTGAGAGATGTAGTTGTAAGAGTTATTTTTTTGGGACAGCTATCTTTGAATCAGTTTTTTGTTTCTTCTTTCTAGTATCAGTCCAAGGATTTGTTTCTTTTATTCTTTTAAGAGTAGGGGCCATCCATTCCATTTCTTCTGGGATAGACATTATGTTGTTGTTTTTGATGAATATAGTAGCTTCTTCTAAGTCATTAAAGGTTCTCATCGGCAAAAAGTATTTTTATCTAGGCTGGAAAGACCAGCTGTGCTTTAATGTTGTTTTGTTTCAACAGTTTTATTGTTGGCCAGACTTTTTTCCTTTGTTGTAGTATTCTGGAAGAATAATCATTGTCAAACGTTATCAGGCTTTGACTGTATTTTAAGGGTGATTTTCTCCACGCAGATTTTAATATTAGTTCCTTGTCCAGAAATGAAAGAAATTTTATAACTATGGATCTAGGTGGAGTATTTGTTGAGTTAGAAGCAGGTTTCCTCAGTGCTTTATGCGCCCTTTCAATTCCAAATGAAAGTCCCTCTTTCAAGTCTAAAAATTCAGTAATCAAGTTTGTTAAGAATGAAATAATGTTTTCTCCTTCAGTGTTTTCAGGCAGATCAAAGATCCTTATGTTGTTTCTCTTTTCCCTGTTTTCTAAGTCATCTATTTTGTTAAGCAGCCATGTATTCTGTTTAAGCAGAAATTCTTTTTGGACTTCTTCCTCTTTGAGTCTCCCTTCAATGTCATTTAGAGAAGTCTCTATATTTGTTATTTTTGTATGGTGTTGCTGTAATAGTTCCTTAAGAGTATCAGTCTGTTTTTGAGAATTTAATTTGAGGTTTTCTAAGTCATTTTTAAAGCCATCCATCTTCAAAGATAGTTCCTATAAGGTAGATGTCATCAATTGCAGTTCTTTTTTCAAAGCAGCATCTGGATGAGAATTCCTTGAGTTGTTTATATTCAGGGACTCAATATATCTTCAAGTTACTTGACAGGAAATTTTTTGTATATCTCCACCAAAATTGATATTTATGTAGTTTAGTTGTTTATCTATAGATTTCTGATGTTTTAAACTTGAAAATAATACAATTTTCCTATATTATTATAGTAGTTTATGAATCTCTCAAAATTCACTGCTCTCAGTTGGCCATCTAGGCTCCACTTCCTTGTAGTAAAGTATTTCTATGGATGTTCCAGTTGTATGTGTCTGGACAGATACATTTCAAAGGGAGCATTATATTCAGTGACTAGCCTAATGAGGGCTGAGTAAAGGAGGAGAATGACATCCCTAGATCTTTCTAGACACAATCCCTTTGTTTATAAGCTGTGCAATATAAAATTACTTTCTTACATCAATGGACACATATTGGTCAAACATTAGGTCTCTGTCCACGTATGCTCCTGAATCCCAAACAACTGGGTCAACTCTTAGGGGCATTTTGTCAGTGTGGTAGTTCCCTCATGTAGATGACTTCTCCAAAGGATACAACAATGCATTTTTTGGCATTTAGTTGCAGTACATGATTTTTGACAATAGTTATTTGTTTGAGACAAACCTTCCTGCAGGATGGTTAAGTCATTTGAGGATTCAACGAGTGCTCCTAGCTTGCAATAATCTGCAAACTTAGTCAACCAGAGTCCTTTGGTCTTGACTTTTACTTCAGAAAAGTAGATGCCAAACAGGAGGCCCTAACACAGAACCCTGGGGGTCTCCGCTGGTGACTGGTCTCTTTGTGGAGGTCATTTCTATATTTTAATTTCCTACATCCTATCTGTGAGCCAATTAGCAATCCACTGGGTGGCATAGGGGTTTATTCTCAGTTTGTTTAGCTTTTCTATTATGCTTGAGTGATGAATTGTGTCAAAAGGTTTTGCCAGGTTGAGTTATGTGCTATGTACCATTTTGACATTTTCAAAAAAGTTTGCCAGGCTGAGTAAGCATGACCTGCTCTTGACAAATCCAAACCGAGATGGGTCCAGTGTTCTTAAGTTTCCTATGTCCTGACTGATTAGTTCCATGATAAGTCTTTCCATGGCTTTGCATATGAGGCTGGTCAGACTTACAGCTCTGTAATTGCCTAGATCTGTGGAAGGTCTTCCCTTATAGAGGGGAATAACTGTAGTAGTTCACCATTCACTTAATAAAAAACCTGTAAGGAGGCTGAGATTGAACAGTGTTGTTATGGGTGTGGCTAAATTGTGCTTTGTACTATTTAAGATACATCCAAAGACATTGTCAGGATCCATCAATGCAGTATTTTTGGCTTTTGATAGCACTTTTAGGTCTTGTATGATAGCTGGGGGCAAGTTAGTATCAGGTATATCTTGTGGGACAGACAAAGGGGAGAGAGAGGAAAAAGTTAGAGCTAAAGTTATTGATCAGTAGGATCACTATATCTTCAACGTTAGTGTAGGTAACATTGTTCATAATCAGCTCAGTGCATTACTGTTTTGTGCTTTTCAGATTACAAAGAGAAATAAAAATGCCTTGTGATTGTCTTTGGCTTGGGTAGGTAATTACCCTTCTTAATTTTGGTCAAAATTATTTTCCTTTTATCCTAGGATCATAGGAGGTTACTAGGCAAATGACCCTAGAGCCTTTTCAAGCCATGCCATTCGGGACCAAATTTTATCATTACCCACAGACTAGAATGGCTTTGGTATATGCCTGTGCCTTAGGGTGTCTACAACCTGTCCCTTTCCATAAGAGCCACAGGTGAAAAGCCAGAGATGAATTTGCAATCTCCAATCCATTGGTCCAAACTGTGTTTGAATGGCCTTATGGAAGAGCTGTGTTTCACATGAAAGGATAGTCTGTTCTAGGGAAGGAGTGCTCTCTGAGAAACACACCTGTCCCTCCACCAAGTTTTGTTTATGTTAGAAATGAGGTTTAGATCCTTAGACTGGGTTATTCTAGTGCTGTTTGTTTTATGAACATGTAGCAGAGCTGGATTGGAGAATGCCATAGGTTAGGCATAAATCGTCTCTCAGAAGTCTTTAGGAGACCAAGTACAGAGACAGAGCTTTGAGGCAGTCCACATAGGTCATGTTATTTACACCCTGTATTCTTTTAGTGAGGAACCTCTGTGGCCACTCCAGCCATTGCAAATGCCTAGTCAGGTACATGTCAAAGGGTGCATTGTGCTCAAGTAATGGCCTAAGGAGTGCTGAGTGTAGTGGGATTGTACCCTCCTTAGATCTGAATGCCGTCCCCTTACTTATAAGTTGGGCCACATAGATGGATGTTCTCACGACTATGGACCCAGTCCCTTACCATTGGTCAACTCTTAGGGGAGTGTTATCAATACTTTAATTTGCAGGGTATTATTATGCATTTTTTTGCATTGGGTTTTAGGCCATGGTTCTGGCACGAGGTATTTGTCTGTGTTAGACCTTAATGGAGGATATCTACATCTTTCAGGGTTCAGTGATTGACCCATCTTAAAGTTGTCATCAAATTTAGTCAGTCAAATGCCCTCTACATTTGTCTTGACTTCAGAGAAGTATATTTTGAACAGCAAAGGTCCCAGTACTAAGTTGTGTAGGATAGCACTAGTAACAGGCCTCTTGGTGGATGGATTCCTCCACCCTAACTTCATGTGTCCTATCCATGAGACATTTGGCTATCCATCAGGTGAGATAGGGATTTATGCCTAAATTGGTGAGTTTTGTCTATGACACTAGAGTGAGGGGCATTTTGTCAAATGCCTTTGCCAGATCAAAGTAGGCAGTATGCACCATTTTGCCTTCATCTATGGCTCTAGTGACCTACTGAAGCAAGTCCGCCAGGTTTAGTAAGCATGTCCTGCCCTTAACAAAACCAAACTGGGATGGGTCCAGGGTTTGAAGATTTTTTTATGTGTTTGTTCATCAGGTCCATGGCCTTGCATATAAGGCTAGTCAAACTTAAGAGTCTGTACTTCTCTGGGTCTGTTGGTGGTCCAATTTTATGTAGAAGGATGACAGTTGCAATCCTCCATTCCCTAGGGATGCCTTCTGTATGGAGGCTGTGGCTGAATAGAGATGCTAGTATACTTAACAGGTCAAGCTGTTTATAAGGCATCATGGGATGTAATAAAGTTTGTTGATATTATGGTTCCACTATGTAGATTTGTTTCTGGTGTTTCCCTGCACTTATTCCTATGGGGATACAGCTGCATCTATGATCTATTCATGTTTGATTCTGTGACCTAAAAGAAACATTATTAAAGGCAGCTTTGTTGTAATTTTGTGTTTATGGGCAAAACAAGAGACATGGATGGTTTATGGACTGTGACTATGGTTCATTTTCTGGAATTATTGAAGGGAAAATAATGTGCTGTGTCACTTATTAAGTTTAATTATTATTCAAGGGGTAAAATGAACTATATTTTTGCACAGAGTACTTAATAAAGGCTTTTTCAACTGGAAACAGACTGCCTGCCTTGCTTGGATTACTTTTGAATACTTAGTAATGCTGTACAATTATATATTTTCTATTATTATTCTTTGTTTTGTTTTGACTTAAGATGAGTTTAAGTTCGCTACTTCTACTACTATTGTCTGATCTGATTAATATGCAGTGATTAACTAGAAATATATGGACTGAAAATCTTCCACACAGAGAAGTTTCTTATACTGTTTTGTTTTTGAACCCACTACACTTTAATGGGTTGTTTTGTGACTTCGGGGATATCGCGGAGATTACTTGTTTTTTTTTTTTTCAAAAGTATACATACAAACATCTCTGTGGAAGAAAGTATTTTGAAAATTGTTAAGCCTCATGTGCCCCTGGCTGTGATGATTTGATATATGAGCTTTACAAATAATTAAATACAGAGCGACTGAAAGTATTATTATTAAAGGAATGATGGTCACAAAGAAGGGAGAATATTGATAATTATTTAAGTATATTACATTTATATGGAAGGGAGAGAGAGAGAGAAGGGTGATTTAAAATGCTGATTATAAATTTTGTACAAAACTGTTGCAAGTGAGATTAAGAGATTAACAGAACATGTAGGTTACATAACAGAAGCAGAATAATATAGCATGTACACCAGTAAAGAAATGGAAAAATTGTGATTAGTTTTAGAGAAGTTATAAGCAAAATGCAAAATAATAAGAAATTATATTTTATAATATGTGATGTGAACAAAAAATACGGCTGTACTTCACACAGACAACTGTGAGGTATATTGAAAAATTATAATTTTGATAAATGTTTTACAGATTTTATATACAAAATATAATAATAATACTTTTGTCATAGAATTTGCAAATGGGTATTTAGGGAAAATAAAAAGAATGAATAATGGAGTATATCAAGAGTACACACAAACCCTGGGATTCAATAATGCCTACACTAAGTGTGCACTGTTCTGAGGAACAGACAATAGAGGCATAACTCACACCTTCTTCCTTCTAATTTTAGTTTTCCTGCTGATTTTTTGCAGCTTTAAATATCAACAGGGATTCATAAAGGTTACCACAAAGTGTAGACTACGTGTACACTTAGTGCAATCTTTCTGAGTGACTATAAACCACAAAAAATGTGGTAGGGATGTTCTTGAATACATATAGTATACAATTAGTGTAGGCATTAATGAATATGGCCTAAGTCTTTTATTATTTCCCTTAGTGATGAAAACAGTGATATCTTAATTCAAAAACAGGGCATACAATTAAGTCTGAGAAATAAAGGTAGGATACAGAGTACTAGTCCTGTTAAATTTTGCAGATGGTATGATGAGAATTTCCAGGGATAACAATTTGATTCCAAAGTTGATTGGAATATTATAACTGTTACTCATGCAAGTAAGGCTACAGTTGAATGAAAAAAAGTGCAAAGACTTCGGTCATATAAGGAAAATGAAACAGAAAGAGAGAGAGAGAGAATTTAATAGTAGAGAAATTAAGGTTTTGTGTATAGCTTATGGAGAATGAGATACAATAATCAGAGAATGGAAATAATTGTCAGGATGAAAAAAAAAGAAAAGAAAATTGAATGTCTAACTGCATTTCTATACTTCAAGAATAAGTAAAAGGATATATATCATAAAATCCATTCTGGTGAATGATGTTAATCATTATGCACAAAATTGTTCTATATTTTAACGTTTAGAAACAGAGTGGATGTGATTTTTCAATGATTTGGGGTACATGTTTGACCCCATGAAAAGTTGTATTTTATGCATAATGGAAGAAAAAGGAGGACTAATGCATGTTTCAGCCAGTTGTAGTCCTGGAAGCAAGTAATTAAAGAACTTTTGGAATTAAATAGCCTGGTGGGAAATTTATTAAAATGAAATTGTGTTGGCTTACTAGATTAATTAAGGGGTAAAAAGTGAAAAAAACTGTGTTAAAGGAGTGATACAGTATGATTATAGGAGGAAGTGACTACTATAAAGAGATAAAGTTGAAACAAATATAAAGAAAGCAATGAAAAAAAGTTAAAGTTAAAAATAGAAAAACAAAATCAATCTTGCAGCCACCAAGTGGAAGATGGCATTTTAGGCAAAAATGGACCAAAATCTAAAAATCTAAACTAAATAATATTTAAAGTAACTGTAGAACATGATAGGGCTATAAAGTTAAAATATTGAAGCACAGCCCTTAGCAAAACATGTCATAATAAAATTTGTAAAATTTATCTCAGAATTAAGTAAGAAATTTTCCAAGAGACAATCCCTTCATGGGATATGTAACTTAAAGCACTGTCCAAAAGGCAAGTTATTCAGTTACCATTTTTATTGAAATAAATGGGAAACAGTAGTCCACATTAAAAAGAAAGAAAAAAAGCAAGAATGAAAAACATAAGTGGAATGTGTGGGACCCCTTTGAGAAATAAATTAAATGTTTTGGTCAACTTACTGAAACCTTACTGAAAAGCATTATACTGAAGGTCATAATAATGAAAGTGAAATATCATAATGAAAATACCTGCTCCTCTACATATGTAGAGAGCTGGAATTACCCCCACCCCCACTCCCCCACACACACATACACACAGGATGCATGTTTGTGCTCATTTTGCAGTTTCAGTAATCAGAGTGATATTTGTTGACTGATTTTGCATTGGTGCATTGTACATATGTAATTCATGTTTTCTATTAGAAGGTATTTTATGTTCAACTTTGTTAAATGACAGGAGTTTGGCATTTCAGGATTTTACATTAAGTATCATGACTTGATGACAATGATTAAGTTGTCATGTACTAAAGTATCTTGCACTGTATCTTTAGGGAATCAATTTTGTAACTCTTGGTTTTGTCAGTTCTCATGAAGACATGTTGACATAAACTTATTCTATCATCAAAGATACTTTATATAGATTTCCATATAACCCAGGACCCAGGAACCAGACGCAAGTTAACCACAGACTAATAAGGCACCAAAAACATGCTGCAATGCATAAACTGACAACGTCTGTTTCCCAGGAAAATCTTTTAATTCCACTAAGTGCTTTCTTTCCTCAAAAGGGAACTTATCCAGAAAAATACAAAGCACTGTAAAAATTATATTAAAACACCATTTCAAAAAGTCACATGATTACAAATTCAACAATAGCTAAAATATTCCAATTAAAAA
Source organism: Protopterus annectens (assembly GCF_019279795.1). Lineage (NCBI taxonomy): Eukaryota > Metazoa > Chordata > Ceratodontiformes > Protopteridae > Protopterus > Protopterus annectens. The sequence goes on from NC_056737.1 coordinate 1,994,907,935, forward strand.
TCACCTAATTAAGACATAAAAAGCAATAGTCAACCATTGTAATATTTAAGTTTTAAAAGATTTAATAGAACAAAAATCATTCAGTCCAGGGTAACTCATGGCATCTAATCTTAACAGCCATTCTAGCTCACGTTTTCCAAATGTTCTTCCATAATAACACCCTGGAGATCTCTGTGCAACTACTCTATAACCAAAAAGCAAAAAAATGCATACTTTCTCTTTCCATATGCTTAAATAATGCATTTCTAGACTTATTTATGAATATCAAACAAATATTTGAGTACGCACTCTCCAAGCTTCTGGATAGTTTTTCCTACATAGAATGCCAGGCAATGTTTGCATTCAGCCAAATATACCACCACTGTGGAATTACAAGAATACTTTCCTGTAAGTTCATATGTTATATTCTTAATCTAGAAGCTGTCTTTTATGCTTATCTAAACACACTGGGACAACATCCACGTTTAAAAATACCTCTTTTTGTAAGGACATTGTTCCTACCTCCTGAAGTATCACCTCTCTCTAAATAATTCCTAAAAGATTTTTCCTTCTTATAAACTATATTGGGCTTTTCACCCACTTTTTTTCCAATAATGTCCTGTCCTCTAAAAATACAGTCTAATTCTTATATAAAATTTTGGAAAAATTTTCAACAGTGAAATTTGTACAAAAAAAAAAAAAAAAAAAAAGACGTTTTGAATCTGTCCCTTTTATTATTATTTGGGACCTCCTACAGAAGCTGCTCAGTGTCATGTAAAACTAACTGGTCAACATTTCCATAACTACTTACATCAATGAGGGAACTTATAAAACCATCCAGTCTTTTACTTATTACTTCCTCTTTAATGTTTTTTTTCAAATTTCAGCTTTATTTGAACATTCTAATCAAAATTTTACATTTGTCATAAAAGACATCAATATCGTAAACCATTCTTTCCAGCCGCATTAGCTGGCCTTTCACTATTGCCTTCTTCTGATAATTAGGATGCATACTTTTGAAATGCAGAAAATAATTCAAAAAAGGTTTGCTTTCAATATAGATTAGACCAATATTTCTACTTACTATAATCTTTTTTTATCTCAACTTCTAAATATCTAATTTTATCTTTATCACTAGTATATGCAAATTTTAAAAAAATCTTACTGTTTTATTAATGTATTCAATAAATTCTTGTAACTTAGTATGGGAATCATTCCATAAAATAAATATTTCATCTAAAACTTTCATATAAAGGGACCAGGACTCTTTAAAGGGGCTATTCATAATAAAATTTTGTTTCCAATAGCTCATTGCAAAATTAGCAAAATGGGGGCACATGCTGCCCCCATTGCGACTCCAGTTTTTTTGTTGAAAAAAATGTCCCTCAAAACATATATAATTATTTTAACACAAGTTCCATCAAAGTAATAATGACTTTAACTTTATCTGTAGACAGCTAAGAGCAACTGTAAATACACTCTTCAAACTATTGTAGCCCTACATCATGTGGGATTACAGAATATAAATATTGAACATCAGTAGTACGAAATATAGCCTCAGCACAAAAATGAACCTCTCTCATTCCTTAAAAAATGCCATGAATCTTTACAAATGTCCATCAAGTTATCAATCCCATCCTTCTAAACATTATCCAGGTATTTTGCCATAACAAATGTTTTTGATCTAGTCCCATCCACAATCGGTCTAAAAGGGAGGTTGTCCAAATTTTTGTGTATTTTGGGGATACCAATGATCCCCACTATTACCGGTTTTTCATTCACCATCAAGTCAAATTCAGTTTTTGTAATTTGCCCAAGTAGAAATCAATTTTGGAAAAAGCAATGTTTATCTCATTCCAGGACACTTCTTCATAACTGTCTTCCATTAACACTGCATTCATATAATCTGAGTAATCTTCTTTATTCATTATAACTAATCCCCCTTACCTGGTCTCTTTACTCTAATATATTTGTCTTCGCAAACATCTTTCAAGCATCTTTGATCCATATCAGACAAATCCCAGTATTTGAAAACATTAAACTGCTTTAAGATAACCCTGTCAGAGTCCTAAAGAGCCTAGTCACCTCTCCTAATTTTACACTACTACTATTATATACACTATTTTGGTTGTATGGCATACAATGCCCTTGTTTCTATGCTAGCCCAGATAGGCGCTTGAGCAGGACATGCATTTAGACTACTTGTGGCTACTCCAAACTCAGTGATACACCTATAGAGGGGAAATAGCCTGTACTACCTCTAACCTGTGCAGGTAGTGCTACACTTAGCCATCGCTTACTGTTTGTTTATACTGGTGTTACCTTAAGTTAGCATAAGCTACTAATTTGTTAAGCTATAGATTTGCTGTATTTAACCTGCTTAGTTACTGCCTAGAACTGTTCTTATGTGATATCCTCCTGGACCTAGCTCAACACTGTTGCACCTATTCCTAGCTAGACTGATGTTTACTAGATAGACCTTTTACCCTTACTTTGTTTAATCACTTGGAATCATTGCTTATGTTTGATTAAGTACCAGTATACCTTGCTATGTATCTCTAAACCTGTAATGAACTGTTTTGCATCTGCTTGTTTGAACTTGAAAGCTGAGAACCTGTAATGAACTGTTTTTCATCTGCTTGTTTGAACTTGAAAGCTAAGAACTACCCAACTGTATTTAATGTCTGCTTGTTTGTTAGAATTTGAATGCTCTGTGTACTAAACTGTCTCTTAAATGTCTGTTTTCTTACACCTTCATTGAGTCTCTTGTCCCCACTGTTCATAGGTTTGAATCATCTATCCTACACTAAAACCCTAAGAATCTACCTACCAGGTGAAAGGACCCACTGCAAACAAACCAAACCAACTCCTCTTTAGAAAAAAGACTTGCCGTCCGGCTTAAGAACCCAGTTCACTAGGAGGCAAGGAAGTATGTGTTATCTAACAGAGTAGTAATTTTCAACACTTGCTTAATTTCTGGTGCTTGTATGATACGCTACCTAGCCAGGATACCCAGAAGCCATACTCCCCTCTTTATTCCTTAAATACTTATACATATGTTTTCTCATTTCTTACTCTTGTGCTGTCTCCTGTAATTTATCTACAGTAGCACTCGTAAACCCCTTACCTTTTTATCTCTGCTCCCTTGTGTCTGTTGCATTACAATATCTGACCACTAGATGGCAGCCTAAACTAGGATAGCCCCTTATACATCCATCCTTCCCTGCTTTTTTCCTTTAAAATAAAAGCTCTGTCCCAGGATTGAGGATTTCCCTCCTGCCCTATCTTTCCACTTTACCTTCTTCTTTCCACTAGCTTTGCTCTCAGCAACCACTTACTTTCTCTACATTGTTTCCTCCTTTCTTTGCCTATCCTTCGATTGAGGATTTCCCTCCTGCCCTATCTTTCCACTTTACCTTCTTCTTTCCACTAGCTTTGCTCTCAGCAACCACTTACTTTCTCTACATTGTTTCCTCCTTTCTTTGCCTATCCTTCCCAACTAAGGCACCAAGTAGTTAGCTGTTTGCTGATTGTTTCTTTCTCTTCCCTGACTTTCTCAGTTACCTGTCTGAACCCGCTTCGTTCGCCCTGTGGGCTCACTCCGCTCCCCTACCCTACCTCCAAAAATCACCCACCCCCAGTGGTCCTAGCCATATACTTCTGTAACCACACCCCTTCTCATTTTCATCCTATCACACACCTCCTCCACTTAATAGCCCTACCCCTTACCTCTACAAGTCCCTAATTAGATAAGTGCTTTTCTTGTAATACTCCCTAACCTCTCCCCACCCCTTCCTGTTTTGCTTATATTCTACAGCTTCTCTCTTGCAGCCACCTTTATTTCACTTAATTGTATACAGCTTCTCTCTTATAACCAATTTTACTTTACTTAATTGTACACCTCTTCCCTCTACCTACTCTTCCTCTTTAAGCACTCTCTCCTTTCTCCCACCTGTAGTTTTACTTACTACACTCCTTCCATCAATATACCCAAACTCCTTAACTACATATCCTAATGGCCCCAACACATAAATCTATACTCACAAACCTACTACTCTTAACTTCAACTCTTACTTCTCTCACAATACCATACACATTAACCTTGTTTGAATACTTCTCCCTTCCTGAACACCACCACCCCTACCAGCAAACTCTACCAATTTCTCCCATAAACAACCTCAACCACAGTAACATAACATCCACTTATATCTATATATTACCAAAATGCCATAGAGCTACCCATGTTACTTACTTCCTTATAAAAAAATGCCCAAACAATTTCTACAAAATCCTTAAGTTTATACAATATCCTCACCAACACCCCCTATTAGATGGTGATATTCATCCTAATCCAGGTCCCAATACTGACATTCCCAATAACCTACAGAACCTAACATCTCCTCCGATCACTACTTTAAATAGACCCTCTAACTCCCTCCTAATAGCTCACCTTAACATCTGTAGATTTAACAATAAAATTACCCACCTACATGCACTCTTAGATGTGCACTCATTTGATATTCTGTGTATTACAGAGACATGGCTAAAGCCCTCAGTTTTAGTCCAGGAGATTACCCCTCCTGGATATAATATCTTGAGACTTGACTGGAAAACCAAAAAGGGTGGAGGTGTAGCCATTCTGTATAAATCTGAACTCCAAGTTTCACTCTTCAATGTGCTCCTACCATCAGATACCAATTCAGAAACTCTTAGTGCCAAACTTCAAATCAACAACTCCAAATCCATCTCTCTAATTTGCGCATATCTCCCCCCTGGAAATAATATCAACACTTTTGAAAACTTAATTAGGTACCGCTCTACCCACCTACCTCAGGAAACCATTGTATTAGATGATTTTAATATAGACTGGGCTACCTGCAGTTCCCTTAATTCTCCCAAACATATAAATCTTTACGGATTCTCACAAATTATAACCACTCCTACTAGAATCCATAAGCCAAGCAGCAAGGAAACCACTCTAGACTGGATCCTTATCAACAGCCACCTTGATACTTATAAACCAGGAACCCTTCCTGACTATATTAGTGACCACATGCTAACCTATATTATTAAACAAAGAATCCATAGCCCAACTACTAATAATTTTAAAACCTCACGTTCCAAAAATTTTTTTAACCCAGAGAGCTTCCAAAATGAACTGAAAGCATGTGACTGATCACCTATTGTCGCATCTTCCACTTGATGATGTAGTGACCTACTTTAACACTAGATTCCTTCAGATCCTAGATTACCATGCTCCCTATCGTTCTTCCCGAATAAGGACCAAAATTGCCCCCCTGGCTCACTAAACAGACTGGGCAAAAGGTCCTCCTCAGAAATAAAATTTGGGGCAAATGGAGAGTCTCTAAATGTGCATCAGATCACCTTTACTATAAACAGGTAAGAAATGCCACCAAGAAAGATATTCTCAGAGACAAAAAAGACTATTACCTTCACCTCCAACAAACTCATCAGCAAAAACCACAAACATTCTGGTCTGGCATAAACAAACTTCTTCAGCCAGGGTACTCTAAAACTCCTGCCCCTACAGGTTTCAACCAAAATAACTCTAACCAAATTCCTGATGCCTTTAATAACTACTTTACTGAAGCCATTCGAACCCTAGCCAATACTTTATCACCTATTACTACATCCCCATTAAATACCACAAAGACTCCATCTCCTACCTTTCAAATACAACCGGTACCTATATCACTCATTTGCAAACTCCTTCAAAAACTAAAACCATGCACCCCTTCTGCTGACTGTCTTCCAGCTGAATATCTGCAAATAGCAGCAAAAGCTATTGCCTATCCCATCTCCGTCCTTATAAATAGAACAATTTTAGAAAGCAAAATCCCCTCCATTTGGAAAGTATCCCACATCATCCCTCTACATAAGGGTGGGTCATCTACTGAACTCTCCAACTTTCGGCCTATCGCCTTACTGTCTCCAATTGCTAAGATAATGGAAAAATGCATACACAGACAACTACTTAACCACCTTCTCCAAAATAATCTACTTGCCAACTGCCAACATGGCTTTAGGCCTTCCCATAGCACAACAATTGCCCTTCTATCCTTTTCTGACTCCATAAACAAAAATCGTAACAATAACACTTTTTCCTCTGCATTATTTATTGACCTTTCAAAAGCCTTTGATATGGTCAACCATAATATCCTTATAGACATTCTAAAAGCTCAATCTCTTGATGCACAAGCATTAAATTGGTTTAAATCCTATCTGGAAAACAGACAACAATCAGTATTGTGGGATAATAATCTTTCAAAATCCCTTCCTGTGAACACTGGAGTACCCCAAGGCTCTATTTTAGGACCTCTACTTTTCTCATTGTTTATCAATGACCTACATACCAAAATTCCTCAGGCCACCTGCATACAATATGCAGATGACTCTACTTTAATTTGTTCAGCTAATTCCATAACCTCTCTCCAGTCTCTCGCCCAAACAGAATTTAGCAGTGTTGAAAATTGGTTCATGCAACACTGCCTCCTCCTGAACCCGAAAAAACAAAGTTATTGCTCTTTGCTCCAACTCATAAGTCACCTCAACTGCACTTCACAATAACCTCTAACAATGCAACTAACATATCCCCAGATACTTCAACCCGTCTACTAGGAGTAACAATTGATAATAACCTTAGTTTTGATGACCACATTAACTCTATTATAAAGTCAGTCAACAAAAAACTAGGCACTCTTTACAGAATCAAACCCTTCCTTTCCCCTTCAGCCAGAATAAAATTTACCCAGACCCACCTTATCTCTACCCTGTTCTATGCTTCAGCAATATATACCAATCTATCAAAAAACAACCTTACCAAACTTTCCACCAGTTACAATAACATAGCCAGATTTGCCACTGGCACCACCTTTAGAACTCACCACTGTCTTAACCTAAAACAACTGGGATGGCTAGAACTGCAGAACCAACTACTTTATCAACAAATTGTTATCACCCAAAAGATCCTTTACCACCCTAAAAATACCCCTATCCTCACTAACCTGATTTCACCCTACATAAATCTTGATATACTATGCTCAGCTAATATGCTTCTAGTTTCCACTATTAAATCAAATAACAAGGCTGGAGACTCACTTTTCACCAACACAGTAGGGAAAATCTGGAACCAGCTTCATACTGAACTTTCCTCCCTTGCTTCCACTATTCTTTTTAAAAAGCATCTGAAAGAATATCTTACAACTCACTGGCTGTGCCCCTGCTCTAACCCGGACTGATATCTCTTTCACCTCCTGCTCTCTTTATACTTCTCTACTCTACTGTTTTATCTCACCTATCTGTAGTACTAAAAAAAAAAAATTCTTTAATTTCATGTTTTTTGTTCTCTGTATTTAATCTTAGCTTAAACCTACTAAATTACTCTAAAACGTTTGTTCTGACCTATCTAGCTAATGTACTATGTAGCCAATGTACTGTAATCCACTTGACTATTACTATATATTGTATTTTTTTGTCATTGCTGATGGTTGGAACTTTTCTCCCTGGCCTCTACTGAAAATGGTCATATATCCAGTTAGACTAGCCCGGTCAACAAATGTAAAATAAAATAAATAAGATATATCTAAAATCAATTTCACACATTATTTCAAAAACCTGTAACAAATAGTATAAAGGGAGTTAAATGTGCTAGATCTATGAAGTACATTAAGGATATTAAACAAATTCATGCCAGAAAACTACAAGGACAAATTAAGTTTCCTTACAAATAATTTTAAATCAATTAAAACATTTATAATATTAGAACATTTTGTGAGCACAAATGTCAGTCCCCAAAAAGTACATTTGTACTTTCCATTTCAATACTCTTAGTGGAATAGTTGAATAATTTAAAGTCATTGGCTTCATTATTAACATTTTTTACCAGTTTACTGGGACAGTCACTAAAACTCTCAGAAGGTAGTTGCCTACTGCCAACCAATATATGTGACGCCGCACCACTGGCTCAGGTATCAAAGAGCCTCAATCCTCACCCCAGGAAATAGTGGGGGAATGTACATTGGGAGGACAACAAGTACACACACAGTATTTCCAGATGCAGCACTCTGTATCAAGTGCAATTTCCCGTAAGAGCACACAGAGGCCACAGTCAGTCCGGGGCTGGTTTCTCCCTCTTTCTCCAGAGCCCCAGTAAGACTCCTCACTGGCACAGCTATAGAGTTGAGATGAGAGTTAAGTGGCCAAGCCAAGACCTCCAGCACCCTCTCTGTCCAACCAGTGCTTCATGTCCCTGCCCAAGTAGCTGATGCACACACACACGCACACACACACACACACACACACACACACACACACACACACACACACACACACACACACACAAATGCATACCTGGGAAGGTCTAGCACAGGTTTACTAGGATGCCCCCTTCTGCCCAGACTATAAGGTAGTTATCACTGCCACCAGCCACTTCTGTATCAGCTACTTTAAGGCCCTTAACAAAGGGTGTCCAATCTTACTGTGTTTGTTTGTGTCTTTTGGCTTTTCCCGGTTAGGGGTCGCCACAGCGGAACTGCTAATGACTGGTTGTTGATTTTTACGTGCCGAGTTACCAGCCTTGACGCACAACCTTCAACGAAGGTATGCCCATTCACGCATATCTCCACGCAGAAGACGCTCTAGCTGAGAATCGAACCGGACAGCGTCCTACTCTGAGGCAATAACACTACCTAATACAAATGGTAGTTTGACCAAGAGCAAGACTATTAGAAGTGGCCCACAGTGTCACCAAATAAGTATGCAAGTACTCTCAGAACTTAAATATGTCTCACAAATATCAGCCACAATGAAATAGGTTCATAGGTAGGTACTAGGCTATCTGCCCGAAGGCATTTATAAGCCTAGCCAGAATGTGTTGGTTTTCGCCGTCCCCTTAGATTAGTTTCCTGTGCCTCTGTCCAGCAAAGCCACTGAAGTGATCCCCAGGCTAAACTTTCTGTTTCCCATCCACTCGTCAAGGTTTCTCTTGTAGAGTGTTAGCGAGGAGCTCTGCCTAATGTAGATTGGAATCTTGTTCCAAAGCATAGGAAGTCTCTGGGACAGGACTCTATCCCTCCAGCATGTCCTATTTATTATTGTGGTGAGGTTTAGATTCCTAGAGCGCATGGCTTGATGGGATATGGTTTTCTTTAGGTTGAGCATGTCCATCAATTCTGGGTTGGACATGGCCTTGTATGTTGGGCAGAGATCACCTCTGAGTAGGCGGTATGCAACCAAGTACAGCTGGAGTTTTTTTCAGTCAAGCTGCATATGGCATCTGTTTGAGGCCAGTGATCCTCTTGGTGAGGTACTTCTGTGGTCTTTCCAGCTGTTGCAGGTGTCTTGTAAGGTACACCCAAATTGCTTGTTGTACTCTATGATGGGTCTGATGAGTGATGAGTAGAGTGGCACAATGACCTTTTTTGATCTGGATTCGAACCCTTTTGTGATTAGGTGAGCCACATAGAAGGATTTTCTAACCACTTTGGCAGTGTGATTATCAAAGGAGAGATTACTATCTACTTGGGTCCCCAGATCCCTTATTATGTCTTCCATATTTAGAGGACTACCACCTATGTGGTAGTTTGTGGATACTTTGTTTTTTCCAAAGGGGATGACTATGCAGTTTTTGGCATTTAGCTTGAGGCCATGATTTTGACACCAGGTATCCATCTCAGTGAGACCCTTTTAGAGGATGTTTGTGTTAGCCGGAGAGTCAATTATAGCCCCTAGTTTGCAGTCATCTGTGAACATGGTCAGCCATAGTCCTGCTGTGCTTGCCTGTACCTCCGAGAAGGATATGCCAAACAGGAGGGGTCCTAGGACTGAGCCTTGGGGAATGCCACTTTTAACCAGTTTAGAGTCTGACCTAGCTCTCGCAACTCTCACCATGAGGGTTCTGTCTATGAGCCAGTTGGCAACCCATCATGTGACATAGGGGTTTATGCTCAGGATGGTGAGCTTGTCTATAATACCAGAATGGGGAATGGTGTCAAAGGCTTTTGCGAGGTCTAGGTAGGCTATGTGTACCACCTTTCCCTTGTCTATAGCCTTGGTAACTGTCTCAAAGAAGTCCACCAGGTTTAGGAGGCATGATCTGCCCTTAACAAAGCTGAACTGGTTGGAGTACAGTGTTTGGAGGTTCCCAGTGTCTCTGTTAATGAGTTCCATGATGATGTGCTCCACAGCCTTGCAGACCAAGATAGTCAGGCTTATAGGGTGATAGTTCCTGGGGTCTGTTGTGGCTCCACCTTTGTGGAGTGGAATAACTGTTGTTGTGTACCACTCTATGGGTATGTAGCCTGTGGAGAGGCTGAGTTTGAACAGTGTTGTTAGTTCATCTTTGAGCTCATGTAGGATGCAGCCTGGGACACCATCCAGTCCCATTGATGCTGTATTTTTGGCTTTGGAGATGGCTGTTTTAACCTGAGTGTCTGTGATTTCAAGGGCTCTACATTCTTCTGGTATAGTTATGGGCCCTTTTGGGGGTGAGAGAGGGGTGAAGTTTGCACTGAACCTGTCTGCCAGGATGTTGATGATATCAGTCGGTTCAGTGTATTTTGTGCCATTCTGCACTAACTCTGAGTAGATCTGAGCATTGCCACTTAGATTGTTGACATAGCTAAAGAATGCCTTGTGGTTATCTTTGGAGTCCTTGGCAATTTTTCTTTCAAAGCTAGCCTTGGATGATTTTATGAGGGATTGTAGTTTCTTGTTGATACTGATCAGGGATGTCTTCCCTTCTTGGGATTTTACTCTTTTCTGTACTAGTTTCCTCCTTCTATTGTATAGCTTGTTTATGGCAGGGGTCCAACAGACTGGTTTCCTTTTCTTGGAGGAGTGAGTGTTGGTTTTGCTTGGGATAGCATGATCCATTCATTCTTGTAGGTGCCCATAAAATGCATTAGTAAACGATTTTGCATCTTGGACAGCGTTATCCTTTAGCATGGGGACTTTGAAACTTTCCACCTCAGTTTTAAGTAATGTGAAGTTTGCTTTTGAAAAGTTTTTCATGGTGGTTTCCTTGACCAGGGGTGGGGGCAGAATGTGGATATCCAAAGTGATTTGTTTATGGTCAGATCTAACCAGCAAGGGGTTGACCTCCGGTGTGGAACACCGGTCGCCCATGTTGGTGATGACCAGGTCCAATCTGTTGTCACCTCTGGTGGGAGTGTTGACCAGTTAATCCAGGGCATTTGAGTTTATAAATTCTAAGAAATGTTGGGAAAGGGAGTTAGTACTGAAGTAGTTCTCCCAGTTAATGTTTGGGTAATTGAAATCACCCAATATTAGGGTGTTTGGTAGGACCTTTATGTTTCTCAGCGTTTCCATAAACGCGTAATGGGGTCCTGGGACATGGTGGGTGATCTATAGCAAGCTACAATTTGAATTGCAGTTTTGCCCATTGTTAGTTCCACGTGGATGATCTCTGAAGCATCATGCTGTGCCACTAACCTGGATGTGTGGGTATCTTTGATGAGTATGGATACGACCCTGCCTTTTATATTCCGGTCCGGGTTCTGTGGCCAAAATGTGTGGTATGAGTTGTAGCCTGGTAGTGCTGGGGTGCACTCTGGAGCCTTAAACCAGGTTTCTGTTACTGCACATATATCAATTTTCCCCATACTGAGGAGTGCCTCGAGTGCATGCATTTTGAGGTTTAGACTTCTGGCATTGAGTAGCATTACCCATTTTTTTTGTTACTTGTGCTATTTACTGCGGTGGGTTTGTCTTTTGAACCTTGCCTAAAAAAGGCACTATCGGGGTGGCAAGAGCCATGGCCAGAATTTGAAAGCTTAAGGGTGACAGGTGCAAGCCATCTCTAGCGAAGCAGCGTGGCTTGTCGAGCATGTCATCCTAGGGGGACAGACACTGGATCCCCTTTGAATGACACCAGAAACTTAGCCAATTGTTGAAATTGATAATTTTTTCTTTATACCATGGTATCATTCTTGGTGAGGGCAGGATGCTACTCAGGGTCAGGGTCATACTGGCCTGGGCTACATGATCAGAGAGCTCTTATATGTCTCTTTTCATGTAGTTCAGGGAGGTACAGCTCAGGTCATTCACATCAACATAGACAATGACAAAGTTATATTTGTATTTGTTCTGGAGTGACCTGAGTGCTTGTGTTATATGGCGGATCCTGGCACCTGACAGGCAGCTAACAGTAACCTTCTCCTTGTTCAGCCTAGTGAGTGGGATGTCAGTGTGCCTAACTATAGAGTCACCTATTACTAGTGTGTTGGGTATGTTATTTTGCTTTAAGGGCTGTTATTGCATGGCACACTGGTTTTGTGAAGTATGTCTTTCATGGTTTGTGTTGGGGGGGTGGAGGTTGCTTGGATGTCTGCTTTGGAGGTCTCTGTTGCTTTTGCAGATTTTTACTTAGAGCCTCCGAGTATGTTTTCATGGTTGCCTAATGGTTAAGGTGTTTGCCTTACAAACACAAGGTGCAGGGTTTGAGTCTCACAAGGGATAATTGGCTAGGCTTAAAATGGCAAGGGCAGTTAGCTTAGTACTAGTCTATGAACCTATTTGTGTATGTTTTTTGCCAGTGCTAGTTTAATGGGTCTATGTGAGACTGGTGGTGTGATGCATGTATTTCCCTTCTCCTCTTGACTGTCTGATCCAGTCTTGGGTTGAGAGAGCTTAGCATCCAGTTTGGCTGTATAATTGCATCTCTCGCATGTATTAGTGTTTGGTGGTAGGAGGAGAGGCTTGTCTGTGTACATGAGGCAGTTGTAACATTGCCTCAAAATGCCCAGATTCACCAGTTGGACTGGAGACTACACCTGAAACTGCCCTTTGGACATGCCTGGATAGGCACAGTGAACTGTTTTACTGATTGGCTGGTAAGGTCGAACAGAGAGCCTTGTCCTTCTGTACAGTATGGGGGGGTCTAGTGCTAGGGTTTATAAGTGCTTGCTATGAGTTTTGAGCAAGTGCCGGGCTGAGAAATGAATGGTTTGAGTGCTTAAGTTGAAAGTTTGTCTAATTCCAAGGGCAAAAATTGAAGAGGAGACTTTGTGGAGCTGGGAATAGTTATACCCTAGCTAACTGGCACTGCCCGGCACGCAAAACCGGGCAAATGAGTTTTTTATAGCAGGGAAATGAAAAATTAGCCCAAAATGGCCTATAAACTACTAATTTATGGGCTGATACCACTCCTGCAGGGACATATAGGATGTCAAAGCTCCCCTCTCTCACAGGTGAACAGAGAAACTTGCTTCTATCCAAGTAAGGTATGGGCAAACACAGAGACTTGTAACACAGCCCTGAATTCAACACTAACTTGAAAACTTGACTATACTAGCTTAGAAAGGTGGGAAACAAGTATATTTTTTGTTTTCTTGTTTTTTTTTTCAGAAAATAAAGTGGATACATTAAAAAAGCACTTTAAATGCACAGAAAAGGATACTTATTGTTATATACCTCAGATCAGAGTTGTAGTCAATGCCCCTAGTAATAAAGTAGGAAGAAACACAAATACAGTAAAAGCAGATGAATAAAGTGCAATTATATATATATATATATATATATATATATATATATATATAACAATAGAAAATGAACAAACTGATTTAAACAAGTTACCCAATTAACCAGACAAAAGCTCTAAACTGAGCCCTGTTCCAGCAGTCTTCAATCAGACAAGTTCTAACTGCACACTCCTGCCACTAGGATGCAAGGGAACCGTCTCCAAAAAAGATGACCTGGATCAGTACTCAAGTTATACAAACAAAGCCAGATTCAGCAGGCCTGACTTTGGTCTATGCTACAGCAACAAGGTGCACCAATTTCAGAAAGAAACAGTTCAGATAAGCAGGCACAATAAGCCTGTGACCAGAAATTCCCAGCTCAGAAGGGCAGAATCAAGCCTCTCCTCCCACAAGAGTGCAGACCACAAACCATCTTAATGTAGAATAACTGGCCTGAAGCCCAAGTGCTTAAACCAGAACTAATACACTTTTAGAATAGCAGACACTGAGCCTTCAATCAACAATTCCCAGCTTAGAAGGATGTAAGCTACCTGTCCTGCCACAACAGTGCAGACCATAAACCTTTTTAATGTAAAATAACTGGTATGAAGCCCAGGTGCTTAAACCAAAAGACTTAGAATAACAGTTACAATTTAATCAGGCTACTACTAAGCAGTAATAAATGCAGCAGAATAAATAAAATTGAGTACTTTTAAGAAGAGGCAAAAGCAAAATAAAGTAGGAGGAAACACAAATACAGTAAAAGCAGATGAATAAAGTGGAATTATTTTTTTGCTAGTAAAGTGCAAGGAGAGAGGAAGGAAGAACCTAAGTGGGTTGGCCTTCTTAAATCTTCTCTCTCTGTCTTAAGTAGAGTGAACACTAGACTCAGAATATGATCTCACTGTACTCGGTTGTGAGCAAATGAGATGGACCCAAGAGGAGTGTTCAAATACAGACTTAAAGGAGGAGCAGGCAATTCCAGAGCCACTAACACTAACACCAAGACAAGAGCAGGGAGAGTGTTTGGGGAACTAATTGCAGAGAGACACACAGCACACTATTCAGTGAAACAATTAGGTAACAGAAAAAATAAAATACAGTACTTTTAAAACTACAAGTTTGCACTTAACAGAAGAATAAAATACAGTACTGCAAGTTTGCACTTAACGTCAACTTCTAATGCAGGTGATTGTAGCCAACCAAGTCAGTCAGAAATTGAGCATAAAATGAATTCTCAAACTTTGTGGCTAGCACTTACAGTACAGAGGAAACCCTCTAGGCTAACAGTTAGATATCAGATAAAAGTGAGAAGACCACAACCCCCTCTTACAGCAGAGAGACACACAGCACACTATTCAGTGAAACAATTAGGTAACAGAAAAATAAAATACAGTACTTTTAAAACTGCAAGTTTGCACTTAAAGGACCACTACGGGTAAATAATGAAAAAACATATATTTTTTATCTAGTCATGATTTTCTGCACCTCCCAAAGCTACTTTAATCCAAAGAAGTATTCATTCTTATTTTTATTTTATTTTTTTTTTTGTTCTTCTGTCTGCCCTCATGGGGGCAGACATCCCGATGAGACTATTTTCCCTTAATAGGCTAAATCTGTCCCAAAATGCAGTCTGACAGCTCTGATTGTGAGAACAATTAGCCCTACCTTCTGTTGTCAGATCAGGCTTCCATTCACTTTGAATGGAAAACCTGAAAGATATTCCCACGTTTAACAGTCAGTAGATCAAGTGTAAAATTTTTTTTAATTGGGCCAAAAAAATTCCTTTACCCCAAAATAAATCCCCGGGATTAAAATTTAAAAGGGGGAAAAAACCAATTAAACTAAAAAAGGCAAAAAAGGGGGGTTTCAAAAAAACCCCCCTTTTAAAAAAAAAATTTTTCAAAAAAAAAAAATTAAAAAAGGAAAAGAAAAAAAAAACAACTGAAAAAATTTTTTTAAAAAAAAAAAGGTTTGTTTTTTTCCGGGGGTTTAGATCTACGGGAAATTTTCTGACTTTAAATAGAAAAAAACCAAAATTTAAAAAAAAAACAAAAAATTTTTTCAAAAAAAAGTTTTTAAAAAAAAAAACCCAAGGGTAAAAATAAAAACAATTTTTTTAATTTTTTTTTCCCCCCAAAAATTTTAAAACCAAAAGTTTTCTTAAATTTTTTTTATTTTTTTTCCCCCAAAAAAAAATTATTTCCTTTGGTAAATTCCAAAATTAGTACATTTTTTTAAAAATTACCCCCCTTTTTTTTTTAAAAAAACCCTTTTTAAAAAAAAAACGAAAAACCCCACTTTTAAAAAAAATTAAGGCCAAAGGGAAATGATTTTTTTTGCTTTTTTTCCTCCCCTTTTTAAAAAGGGGGATTCCCTATTTATTTAAAATTTTTTTCCCGGGGGCCCCCTTTTTTTTAAAAAAAATTATTTCCCCCCTTAAAATTTAAAATTTCCCCCGGTTTTTTCCTTTTAAAACCAAAAAATTGTTTTTTAAAATGCTAAGGGGACTTTTTTTTTTATTTTTAAAGGAGGGGGAAAAAAAACCCAAAAAATTTAAAATTTTTAAAAAATTTTTTTTTTTAAAAGGAAAATTTTCTTTGGAGGTTTTTTAGGGGGTTAACTTTTTGCAATTTGTTTTTAAAAAAATTTTTCCCCCCAAAATTTCAAAAAATTTTTTTAAATGTTCCTTTAGGCTTTTTTGGGAAAAAAAACCCCTTTTTTAATTTTTTCTTTTTTTTAAAAAGTTTTGAGAGGTTTTTTGGGGTTTTTTGGAATTTTTTTTTGGGGGTAAAATAAAAAGGGGAAAATCCTTTTAAATTTTTTAAATTTTTGGTTTTTGTTTTTAAAAAAAGGTTTTTTATTTTTCTTTTTAAAAAAAAGGGGAAACCCGTAAATTGTAGGTTTTTTAAAATTTTTTTTTTTACAAATCCCCCGGGTTTATTTCCCAAAAATTTTTTTCCAAAAAAAAAAAATTTTTTTCCCCGGGGAAAAGTTAAAAATGGTTTTTTAAGAAAATTTTTGGGGGTTTTAGGATTTTTTTGGGGGGTTTGTTTTTTTTTTGGGCCGAAAAATTTCCCCCGGGGTTTGGTTTTTTTGGAATTTACCAAAACGAAGGGGGTTTTAAACCTTTTTTTAATTAAAGTTGGGTTTAAATTTGATTTGGAAGTCCCCTAATGGGGTTTTTTGGAAAATTTTGGGCCCATTTTTTGGGGATGGGTTTTTTTTCCCCTTTTTTGGGGTTTTTTTTTCCAGGGGGGGGGGGGTTTAAAAAAAAGGTTTTTTAGGGCTTTTTAAAAAATCCCCCCCTTTTTTTTTTTTTTTTTTTGAAGTTAAAGGATTTATGGGAAAGGAAATTTTTTGGGGGAAACCCCCTTTTTTTTTTTTATTTGGGGGTTCCAGGGGCGGGTTTAAAAAGGGGGAACTCCCCCTTTTTCCCGGGCCTCCCAAAATTTCCCCCCTTTTTGTGGGCCATTTTTAAGGGGTATTTTCTGGGCCACTAAACCCCCCTTTTAGGTTTATTGGGGTACCCGGGGGGCCGCCCCCATTTATTTGTGATGAGGAGTCCACCCGGGGGGGGTTGTTTCCTTGCCCCCTTTGGGGTTTTTTTGGGGGGTTTTTTTTGGGGGTTTTAAATAAAAATTAAAGTTTTTAAAAAATTCCCTAATGTTTGGGCCCAAATTCGGGTTAAAAACCCTTTTTTGGGGGGGTTTTTTTGGGTTTAAATTTTTTAAAACGGTGCCCCGGGGGGTTTTTTGAATGCCCCCCCGGGGTTTGGTTTTTAAAGTGGGGTTTGTTTTTTGGGATAAGGGGGTTTTTTTTCCCCAGGGGGCCCCATTTTTCTTTAATATTTTGATTTCCCTTTTTCTTTTTTTCTTTGGGATTTGGGGTTTTTGCGGGCAAAATTGCTTTTCCTTGGGGGAAAAAGTTTGTTTTGGGGAAAAAACCCCTAAAAAGGGGTTTTAAAATTTTGGAAATTTTGTGAAAAATTGGTTCCCAAAGGTTTTTTGGGGGGGGTTTTTTTAATAGTTAAATTTTTTTTTAAATTTGAATTTTTAAAAGGGTTTTTTTGGGGTTTTTCCCCAATGGGGGGATTTTTTGGTTTTTTTTTTTTTTTGGGAAGGGGTTGGCAAAAAAACCTTGGTTTTTGGGAAAAAATTGGGGCCCAAATTTTTAAAAAGGGGGGAAAATTTAAGGGCCCCCCAATCTTGGGTTTAAAAATTGCCCCCTTTTTTAAAATTGTTTTTTTTTTTTCCAATGGGGGGGGGCCTAAATTTTATTAAATGGGAAAAAATTGTAAAATGCCCAACCCTTTTTTTTCCCTTACTACCCCCTTTTGTGTATTTGCCGGGTTTCCCCTTCTTTTTAACTTTTATCCGTCCAAAAAAAATAATTATGAAAAAAAAATTTACACCAAAAAACACCACCCCTTTGGGAACATGGTGGTCTATATTTTTTTTCTTTTTATCTGTAATGGGGCTTTGTGGGTTAATTAGGGACAGTTTAATTTCAAATTATATATCCCCAAAAAACCTATCCGGGGGGGCTCCCCTTTGTTAAAATGGCCTTGTGGGGCCCTAATGACTGGGGTTTTTTTGAATATTTTATAGGGCCGTAAGTTTAGGTTTTTGTTCCCAGGGGATTTTATAACTACCCCTAGTGTTCTTTTTTTTGGGGGGTTTGTCACAACCCATGGCCCCAAAGTGATTGGTTTCTTTGGGTGGGCTTCTAATTTATTTGGGAAATTTTTTAAGCAGGGAGTCCCTTGATGAATATCCCAGCAGCCTATTTTTTGTTGGGCGTGGGCATAGGAGGCCAAATTTTTGGGGATTTTTTGTGGCTTTCCACTGTTGGAATGTTTTGGGGAACCCAAGGGGGCTTGTCCCTTATGAGGGTTTCGTGAGTTAGTGGGGGCAAAAACCCTTTTTTTGAGCAAACCCTTAAAAAAAGGGCCCCTGGGTTTCAAACTTTTGGAAAATTTTGTGGGGGTTACATCATGGGCCAAGACTCTTATTCCTTTTTTGTATTAAGGGGCTCCCCTATTGGTAATTCTGGGTTTTTTTTTCCCTAGAGGATTTTTTTTTACTTGGGATGATTTAAAGGGGTTCTTCTCTGGCCAAGGGTTTCCCTTACCGGTTTTATTAGGCTCCCATTAGGTATCGGGTTGGTCCAAGTTCCTGTGTTTGCCTTATTTTAAAAATATTGAAAACAGTGGGGTCCCAGAAAGGCTTGGGAAACCCATTGTACGGTTTGATGGCCGGACCCTAAACATTTGGTAGCTGTCTCCGGGCCCCATTTTGGGATGTGGGGTTTATGTTTAGGCTGGTGATTTTTTTAAAATACCAGATTGAGGAATGGTGTAAAAACCCGGGGGAAAAAAGGGGGGGAAACCCCCCCCCCGGGGGGGAAAAAAAAAACCCAATTTTAGGGCCCCCAAAAAAAGGGGGGGGGGGGGGGGTTTTTTTTTAAAATGAGGGCCCCTTTCCCCCCTGGTTTTTGGGCGATAGTTACCAGGGTCAGTTGTGGCCCCTCCTTTGTGGAGCGGAATAACTGTTGCTGTGTGCCATTCCATGGGCACGCAGCCTGTGCAGAGGCTGAGGGTGAACAGCGTGCTTAGGTGGGGGGTTAATTTGTTCTGTAGTTCGTGCAAGACGCAGCCTGGGACACTATCTGGCCCCATTGATGCTGTGTTTTTGGCTTTTGAAAGGGCTGTTTTCACCTGTGCTTCTGTGATTTCTGGGACACAACACTTTTCCGGTATTGTTATGGGCCCTTTTGAAGGTGAGAGGGAGGTGAAGTTTGCACTGAATCTATCTGCCAGGATATTTGCAATATTAGTAGGTTCAGTATATTTTGTGCTATTTTGCACTAGCTCAGAGCATATGTGCAAGTTGCCACTTAGATTCTTGACATAGCTAAAGAAGGCTTTGTGTTTATCTTTCGAATCCTTGGCTATTTTTCTTTCGAAGTTAGCCTTGGATGATTTTATGACGGACCTTAGTTTATTACTGATACTGATCAGGGATGTCTTCCCTTCTTGGGATTTGCTTTTTTTATGAACTAGTTTCCTCCTTCTGTTGTATAACCTGTTTATGGCAGGGGTCCACCAGACTGTTTTCCTTCTTTTAGGGGAGTGAGCCTTTGTTTTGCTATGGCTGGCACGATCCATGCATCCTTGTAGGTGCTCATAGAATGCAATTGTAAAGGATTCTGCATCTTGGGCAGTGTTAATCTTTAGCGTGGTGGCTGTGACACTTACCACCTCTGCCTTAAGTAAGGTGCTTTAGAAAAGCTTTCTGTGGTTTCCTTGGTTGGGGGTGGTGGTGGGGTGTGGACATCCAGGGTGATTAGTTTATGGTCTGATCTAACCAGTGACTGGTTGACCTCTGGTATGGAACACCTGTCGCCCATGTTGGTGATGACCAGGTCCAATATGTTGTGGCCTCTGGTAGGGGAGTTTACCAGATGATCCAGGGCATTTGAGTTGATAAATTCCAGGAAACGCTGAGCCTGGGAGTTTGTACTCAAGTAGTTTTTCCAGATAATGGTAGGGTAATTGAAATTGCCCAGTATCAGGGTGTTCTGTAGGACCTTCATGTTTTCCAGTGTCTCCAGAAAGGCGGAGTGTTGGTCATGGGTCATGGAGGGTAATCTGTAGCAGGCCACAGTTTCCACTGCAGATTTGCCCGATGTTAGTTGCACATGGATGTTCTCCGAGGTATCATGCTGTGACACTAACCTGGAGGTGTGAGTATCCATGATGAATATGGATACACCCACTGCTTTTGTGTTTCGGTCCGTGTTCTGTGGCCGAAATGTGTAGTATGAGTTGTAGCCAAGTAGTGCTGGAGTGCTCTCTGGAGCCTTGAACCAGGTTTCAGTTAATGCACAGATGTTGATGTTCTCCATACTTCGGAGTGCTTTGAGCATATGCATTATGAGATTTAAACTCCTGGTGTTGAGTAACAAAACTCTCATTTTTTTACTTGTGCTGTTTACGGTGGTGGGTTTGAATTTTGAGCCTTGCCTAAAAAAGCCACTATGGGGGCACCAATAGCTTTGGCCAGTATTCGAAAGCCAAGAGGTGGCATGTGCAAGCAGTCTCTTGCGAAGCAACGTGGCTTGTCGAGCATGTCATCCCAGGCTGACAGACACTGGAAACCCTTTGAATGACACCAGAAGCTTAGCCGGTTGTTGAAAGTGATCATTTTTTCTTTATACTATGGTATCATTCTTGTTGAGGGCAGGGTGCTACTCAGGGTCATACCCGCCTGGGCTACATGATCAGAGAGCTCTTCCACGTCTCTTTTCATGTAGTCCAGGGAGGTATGTCTCAGGTCATTCACACCAACATGAACAATGACAGAGGCATATTTGTACTTGTTCTGGAGTGACTTGAGTGCTTGTGTTATGTGTCGGATTCTGGCTCACGATAAGCAGCTAACAGTAACCTTCTCCTTGTCCAGCCTAGTGAGTGGGGCGTCAGTGTTCCTGACTATGGAGTCACCTATTACTAGTGTATTAGGCATGTTATTTCACCTTAAGGGCTGTGATTGTGCAGCACATTGATTTTGTGTTTTATGTGTTGTCTTGTTTGTGACGGGAGGTGCAGGTTTTGTGGGTGTCTGCTTTGGAGCTCTCTGATTCTTTTGCAGATTTTTATTTAGAGCCTACAAGTATGATTTTGTGTATTTATGTGTATTTTTTGCCAGTGCTGGTTTAGTAGCTCTATGTGAGGCTGGAGTACTACTGCTTGCTATTAGGTCTGAGCAAGTGATGGACTGTAGGATACTTTTTGAGTACTTAGGTTGAGAGTTAGACTAGTTTCAAGTGTAAAACTGAAGCAGAGACTTAGTGGAGACAGGAATAATTTAACCCTAGCTAACCGGTGCTGCCCGGCACACAAAACCATGCAAACGCGGTTTTTAAACTACCAACTTCTAGGCTGGAACCACTCCTCCAGGGACAGATGGCTGCTCAAAGTTACCCTCTCTCACAGGTGAACAGAGAAACTTCCCTCTATCCAAGTAAGGTATGGGAAACTCAGATATTTGTAACACAGCCCTGAATTCAGCACTAGCCTGAAAACTGGACTATATTAGCTATGAAAGGCAGGAAACAAGAAAATTTTTTTTTTGAAAATATAAGGCAAAAACAGTAAAAAGTACACTTAAAACAGCTTTAAACGACTACAAGCGATCAGAAAAGGCTACTGCACTTTAGTGTGTAGTCTACAAGAGTTAAAAATGTATATAAACAAAAAACAACTATTTAAAAGTGCAGGCAATCAAATAAGTACAATATATGGAAAAAAAAAGCTTTTAAATCACAAATAGTGCTGGAAAAATCAGCGTTGAGGTGGAAAACAGTTCAGTACAGCAAGAAATACAGAAAACTGATACTCAATCACTCCAAAGTCTCTCTTTTAAGCTAGAAGGCTTGTATCAGTTTAAGGCTTTCTAATGCTTTCCAGTTGGTTAGGTACAGGTAAGATGGGAAACAAGCGCAGATGTGGTCTTTTAAACCAGAAAGTTGAAAGAGATGGGCAACTTCCCAAATAATCAATAATCTACAATTCCATTCAGTTTTGGCCCAAAACCTTCAGGGGTATGATAAAAAGCTGAAGATGAAGAGGAATTTCACCTTTCAGCACAACAATGACCCCAAGCTGACATCCAAATAAACAAAAGCATGGCTGGAAAAGATGAAAATTATAGTTTTGCAATGGTCCAGCTAGAGCCCATACCCAAATCCTATAAAAATACTTGGCTGACCTGAAGAAGACTGCATACAAGAGATGTCCTTTTGCAAGGAAGAATGGGCACATCTTGTCAAGTCAAGATGTACCATGCTGATTGACTCTGACCCAATCAGACTGTGTACTTCAACAAAGTATTAGTTTAAGGGTGTTGACACTTCCGCAACCAGCTTATTCTATGTCGCTTATTTTTTATGTTTTTAACCCTTAACGAATTGTTTGTATGTCAATTGGATTGTAGAGGTTATAGGTAAGAGAAAAGTTTTGAAATGAAGTTTTGTGTTCTCATTTGTTATATCACAAACACCTGGCATTTTAACAGCAGTGTGTACACAATTTATATAGACTGTACATAGATATGGAGTCAGGAATACATCACAAGTTTAAAAATATGAGATAGAAAACTATTGATTGCACTGTGGCAACATGTGACTACATACAGCATGCTCTGCAGGACCCATTGATCCGAAATAAACCAGAAATTAGTCTACTGTCAAAGATGAAGGGAGTGACCACATACATATGCAAAGGCAGTGGTGTAATACAATGGAAAATTTCTGTGGAGCTAAAAGAATTACTTTTATCAGCTGAGCTCTATGCATTCAAATTAAAATGCAGTACAAAGCATAAGAATTAATGGCAGAGGGTGCATGTAAAGATATTTCTAGCAAAGCATAACACTAGTAACTACATATCTAGCAGTTGACATCTCATTAGTTCAAAGGACAGCAGAAAAGACATACACAGAAACAACTGAATAACAAGGACACTCTGATTACACTAGGAAAGGAGAGACAATCAAATAAATTGGGAGTCATTCCTTATGAAAGGCAAGTGCAGACATCGGGACTGCTATGTAAATACAATTGATTTTTGAAACAAAGGAAGAACAAGTTTGTCAAAGACTAAAGTGTTGACAGTTCTGACACAGGTAGCCATGACCCCCCATGGTGTCCTAATAGTGCTTCTGGATGTCTTATGCAAGTAACATCAAAGGAAAGAAAGATCATGTAGTGAATGGCTGATGTGGAAGTGGAGAAACATGCCACATTTTCATGAAGGATCCTTCTATAATATGTTGCAATTTGTACAAACATAACAATTAACCATGTTTCAAATATGTCGTGGTATGCACAAGCACTAAAATGCAACATTTCCCCAAATGACTAACAACATTATAAACTGCTTTTACTTGCATCAGTATGTACAATGACATGGCAGAAATGTGATGCTAAGTAATGCGCATAATGCCAATTCAGGGGCAGCCACCACTGCCAAGCAGTGCATCTTGACAGGGACACATTTTACATAAATAATGAAGCTAAATGTACATATTTATTGTTATAAATAACTCTAACTGTACATATTAATGGGATAGTCTTGTATACATGGTGCATATAGGCATTTTTCTTTATCCATATTCACAGCAACAGAAAAATTAATTGTGTGATTGCGGTGATTGTCTTGATTAAACATATCTTTCCATGTGTATTTCTATAATTTACTATGTAATATACTTCACAAAACCAGTGTGCCACACAATATAACATACCCAACAGACTAGTAATAGGTGACTTTGTAGTCAGGCAGACTGATGTCTCACTCACTATGCTGAACAAGGAGAAGGTTACTGTTAGTTGCCTGGTGGGTGCCATGATCCGCCACATAACACAAGCACTCAGGTCACTCCAGAAAAAGTACAAACATGACTCTGTCATTGTCCATGTTGGTGTGAATGACCTGAGCCGTACCTCCCTGGACTACATGAAAAGAGACATTGCAAAGATCTCTGATGACGTAACCCAGGCCGGTATGACCCTGACCCTGAGTAGCATCCTGCCCTCACCAAGAATGATACCACGTTATAGAGAAAAAATGATCAATTTCAACAATTGGTTAAGCTTCTGGTGTCATTCAAAGGGGATCCAGTGTCTGTCAGATGTTCAACTATACAGATGCACCGGTAAATAGGTGACCCCATCTTTAATATGTACAAGTAAGCACAAATGTCAATATGAAACATTTACCTAAACAACCCGTCACTAATGTGTTGAAGGAAGCATGACTGCAATAATGACACATTAATCAAGTGAACCCCATGTCCCAGCATCCACAAGCACAAAAGTGAAACATAAGGATCCTTCAAGTATATGGCCAGGTATGCACAAACACCAAATTACATTTATCCAAGTGAGCCCAGAAGTAATACATTCGACTATGTACGTGTACAGAAATGAAACATTTCCCCGAGCGACCCCTAAATTCATATGTCCACCATATGCACAAGCACTAGAAAAGAAACAATTACCCATGCAGTCTCTTCAGGAAATGTATAGACATCTGCAAGCATACAAATTAACCTGTTACACTAGTCATACTTTCAGTAATTAGTCGTGCTCTGCAGAGGCAATAGAATGAATATTTTACCCATGTGAACACCTTCATTAAAATGTACGAGTATGCTGAAACACTGAAATAAAGTGTACATCCCAGCAAGATCACCATTTATATGCCCAAGTACTGTAATGAAACACTTCCCTAAGCGACCACTTGAGTAATATGTCAAACCTTGTACAAGTTCAAAAAATGAAATGGTTACATGAGTAATCTCTTCATTAGTATATTTTTGCATGTGCAAGCATAGAAATTAACCATTTACCCAAGTGACCCCTTCAGTAATATGTTGCAGTATGCAGACACAGAAAATTAAAACATTAACCCCAGCAAACCATTTACTTATAGATCCAGGTATGAGCAAATAAGCACAAACACCAAGCATGCACAAGCACAAATGTAAAGCATTTACACAAGTTAACCCTTCATTAATAAGTCCCAGTATGCTGAAATACACAAACTGCATCTGTTACCCCAGCAGCCACTTGAGCGACCTGTTACAGTATGCAGAGGCACAATGAAATAGGTGACCCCTCCTATAATATGTACAAATAAGCCCAAATACCAATATTATGCAGATAACCAAGTGGCCCTGCGATATGTCCCAGTATGCATAACTACAGTAATACACATAAACAAAGTGACTCCCTCATGACTATGGCCAAGCATTTGCAACCAAACCAGAAACACCACATTGAAATTGGTATCCAAGTGACCCCATTAATAGTATGTCCAAGTATCCACATGTACCATAATGAAAGGGACCTCTTCAGAAATATGCAGAAATATGCAAAAGTGCTGCAAAAGAAACAATTACTGAATCTAGTTCTTCAAAAATATGTGTATACATGAACAAACATCATACATGATCCTTTTCCCCCCAAGTGACACCTTCATTAATTTGTCCTGGTTAGCACAGGCACTAAAATGTTTAGCCAATTACCTGATCAGTAATATCTGTAAAATGTGGATAAACACAAAAAAATAATATATCTGAGCAAGCTCAACAACTATATGACCTAGTACCAAAATGAACCAGTTACCCAAGTGACCCCTACAATAACATGTCCACCCATGTACAAGTAGTAAAGAATGGGACAGTTAGCAGAGCAATCTCTTCACTAATATAGTTAGGCATGTGGAAGTATTGACATGAAGCATTTTCTCATGTAATACCTTTTGTATTATAATAAATAACAATGATATTTTATGTTTATTTAGGTAATTTATTTAAATAATTATTGATTGATGCATTACGGCATGATGCTTTATTATAAGGAATGTAAAATAGTCAGACAAGCTATGTTGAAACCTAAAAAGAATCTGGAGAAGACTCTATAGACTGTAATAAGATGCAGGTTGCAATACTAACCTATTACAACCTAACCGAGGAAGGTAATTGATGTTTGAAGCTTTACTACCTGGCACTTGCACAACAACTTTACAAAATTCGTGAACTGCATTAATAATGCGTTCCACAAATCACATGGAAGACAATCAGGGAAATACAAAAGTAATGGATTTCCAATAAGCTGTAAGTAAACATCATGTACTGAAACTCTCTTGGAGAAAACAACAGCCTTAGCTGAGGCACAGTTTCAAGAATTCTTATAAAATAAGAGATAAAAATGATACATCTGTTTTAATTTTTCAAAAGGTTGAAAGACAGCAAACATGAATTGAAAACTGATAGCAATGCCTTGGATAGTCATTTTCATTGGTTCATAAGTAAATTCTAGGTTATTATTCTGCTGAGTATTACAAGCCTAGCTAACAAACCGAGGTCAGGATTAAACCCTGTACCTTGTATGTGTGAAGCAAAGACCTTTACTATTGAGCCTGGCACATCCCTATGCCAACTCTTCCTCGAGGATATGTAATATATTATTTTTTTTAGATTAACTTGCCTCAAAAAAAAATGCAAAAAACTTTTTTTATCTTTGGAAATGGATTAGAAAACACTTAACCAGATAAACAAAAAAGAAAGCACGAAGATGTAATCCGAGCTAGGACAGATTTATTTAGTGCTTTCATCAACAAGTTACTTATGACTTCATCAGAATCAGTCATTCTGAAGAAGTCATATGTAACTTGCTGACGAATGCGCTAAATAAATGGATTAGAAAACTAAATGCACCACAAAACAGATTAACTGTTCATATGCAGCTGCTCTACGATTATTATGCTGCAAATACAAAGTAAATTAATTCTGCATAATTACTTTCTTTAGACATTTACATGGATAACCACTCTGTAATGCTTAAAACAATTACATAAAAAAAGTTTAATTCTAAAATCTTATTTAACTGAACCCACAAGTTAGAATTAAACTAAGGCATCTACAAGCCTAGCCAGAATGTGTTGGCTTTCGCCACCCCCTTTAATTAGTTCCCTGTGCCTCTGTCCAGCAGAGCCACTGAAGTGATCCCCGGGGTAAACTTTCTGTTTCCCATCCACTCCTCAAGGATTCTTTTGAAGAGTGTTAGCGAGGAGCTCTGTCTAATGTAGATTGGAATCTTATTCCAAAACATGGGGAGTCTCTGGGACAGGCATCTATCCCTCCAGCAAGTCCTATTTATTGTTGTGGTGAGGTTTAGATCCTTAGACCGTGTGGCTTGCGGGGATAAGGTTTTCTTTAGGTGGAGCATGTCCATCAATTCTGGGTTGGACGTGGCCTTGTATGTCAGGCAGAGATCACCTCTGAGTAGGTGGTTATGCAACCAAGTACAGCTTGAGTTTCTTCATTCAAGCTGCATAGGGCATCTGTTTGAGGTCAGTGATCCTCTTGGTGAGGTACTTCTGTGGTCTTTCTAGCTGTTGCATGTGTCTTGTAAGGTACATCCTAAATGGGGCGTTGTACTCTATGATGGGTCTGATGAGTGATGAGTAGAGGGACACAATGAACTCTTTTGTTCTGGATGCAAACCCTTTTGTGATTAGATGGGCCACGTAGAAGGATTTTCTAACCACTTTGGCAATGTGATTATCAAAGGTGAGATTACTATCTACTTGGGTCCCCAGTTCCCTTATTACTTCTTCCATATTTAGGGGACTACCACCTATGTGGTATTTGTGGGTACATTGTTTTTTCCAAAGGGTATGACTATGCACTTTTTGGCATTTAGCTTGAGGCCATGATTTTGACACCAGGTATCTGCCTCAGTGAGACCCTTTTGGAGGATGTCTGGGTCAGCCGGAGAGTCAGTTATAGCCCCAAGTTTGCAGTCCTGCAAGGTCTAGGTAGGCTGTGTGTACCACCTTTCCCTCATCTATAGCCTTGGTAACTGTCTCAAAGAAGTCCACCAGGTTTAGGAGGCATGATCTGCCCTTAACAAGCCAAACTGGGTAGGGTCCAGTGTTTGGAGGTTCCCAATGTCTCTGTTAATGAGTTCCTTGATGACGCACTCCATAGCCTTGCAGGCCAAACTAGTCAGGCTTATAGGGCAATAATTCCCATTGTCTGTTGTGGCTCCACCTTTGTGGAGTGGAATAACTGTTGCTGTGCGCCACTCTATGGGTACGTAGCCTATGGAGTGGCTGAGTTTGAACAGTGTGTTTAGGTGAGGGGTTAGTTCATCTTTACGCTCGTGTAGGACACAGCTTGGGACACCGTCCAGTCCCATTAATGCTGTGTTTTTGGCTTTGGAGAGGGCTGTTTTAACCTGAGTGTCTGTGATTTCAGGGACTGTACATTCTTCTGGTATGGTTATGGGCCCTTTTGAGGGTGAGAGGTGAGTGAAGTTTGCGCTGAACCTGTCTGCCAGGATGTTGGCGATATCGGTCAGTTCAGTGTATTTTGTGCCATTCTGCACTAACTCTGAGCAGATTTGAGCATTGCCACTTAGATTCTTGACATAGCTAAAGAATGCCTTGTGGTTATCTTTGGAGTCCATGGCAATTTTTCTTTTGAAGCTCGCCTTGGATGATGTTATGAGGGATCATAGTTTCTTGTTGATACTGATCAGGGATGTCTTCCCTTCTTGGGATTTTACTCTTTTCTGTACTAGTTTCCTCCTTCTGTTGTATAACTTGTTTATGGCAGGAGTCCACCAGATTGGTTTCCTTTTCTTGGAGGAGTGAGTCTTGGTTTTGCTTGGGCTGACACAATCCATGCATTCTTGTAGGTGCCTGTAGAATGCATTAGTAAAGGATTTTGCAGCTTGGACAGCATTATCCTTTAGCATGGGGGCTTTGAAACTTTCCACCTCGGTCTTAAGTAACGTGAAGTTTGCTTTTGAAAAGCTTTTCACGGTGGTTTCCTTGTCCAGGGGTGGGGGCGGAATGTGAATATCCAAAGTGATTTGTTTAGGGTCAGGTCTAACCAGCGAGGGGTTGACTCCCAGTGTGGAGTACCGGTCACCCATGTTGGTGATGACCGGGTCCAATATGTTGTCACCTCTGGTCAGAGTGTTGACCAGTTGAGCCAGGGCATTTGAGTTTATAAATTCTAGGAAATAATGGGCAAGGGAGTTAGTACTTGAGTAGTTCTCCCAGTTAATGTTTGGGTAATTGAAATCACCCAATATTATGGTGTTTGGTAGGACCTTTATATTTCCTAGTGTTTCCAGAAATGCGGAATGGGGGTCCTGGGACATGGTGGGTGATCTGTAGCAAGCTACAATTTGAATTGCAGTTTTGCCCATTGTTAGTTGCATGTGGATGATCTCTGAAGCATCGTGCTGTGCCACTAACCTGGAGGTGTGGGTATCCTTGATCCTTGTGGGTAGCCTTTTGTATTTTGGTTCAGGTTCTGTGGCCGAAATGTATGGTATGAGTTGTAGCCTGGTAGTGCTGGGGTGCTCTCTGGAGCCTTAAACCAGGTTTCTGTTACTGCACATATATCGATTTTCTCCATACTGAGGAGTGCCTCGAGTGCATGCATTTTGAGGTTTAGACTTCTGGCATTGAGTACCATTACCCTCATTTTTTTGTTACTTGTGCTATTTACGGCGGTGGGTTTGTCTTTTGAGCCTTGCCTAAAAAAGGCACTATGGGGGTGGTAAGAGCCTTGACCGGTATTCGAAAGCCTAAGGGTGACAGATGCAAGCCGTCTCTAGCGAAGCAGCATGGCTTGTCAAGCATGTCATCCCAGGCGGACAGACACTGGATCCCCTTTGAATGACACCAGAAACTTAGCCAATTGTTAAAATCAAGATTTTTTTCATTATACCATGGTATCATTCTTGGTGAGGGCAGGATGCTACTCATGGTCAGGGTCATACCGGCCTGGGCCATGTGATCAGAGAGCTCTTCCATGTCTCTTTTCATGTAGTCCAGGGAGGTACGGCTCAGGTCATTCACACCAACATGGACAATGACAGAGTCATATTTGTACTTGTTCTGGAGTGACCTGAGTGCTTGTGTTATGCGGCGGATCCCGGCACCCAACAGGCAGCTAACAGTACCCTTCTCCTTATTCAGCCTAGTGAGTGGGACGTCAGTGTGCCTGACTATACAGTCACCTATTACTAATATGTTGGGTATGTTATTTTGCCTTAAGGGATGTGATTGCATGGCACACTGGTTTTGTGAAATATGTGTTTCATGGTTTGTGTTGGGGGGGTGGAGGTTGCTTGGATGTTTGCTTTGGAGGTCCCTGCTGCTTTTGCAGATTTTTATTTAGAGCCTCTGAATATGTTTTCATGTATTTATGTGTGTTTTTTGCTGGTGCTGGTTTAATGGGTCTATGTGAGACTGGTGGTGTGATGCAAGTATTTCCCTTCTCCTCTTGACTGTCTGATCCAGTCTTGGGTTGAGAGAGCTTAGTCTCCAGTTTGGCTGTATAATTGCATCTCTCGCATGTATTAGTGTTTGGTGGTAGGAGGAGAGAGTTGTCTGTGTACATGAGGCAGTTGTAACATTGCCTCAAAATGCCCAGATTCACCAGTTGGACTGGAGAGTACACCTATAACTGCCCTTTGGACATGCCTGGATAGGTACAGTGAACTGTTTTACTGGATGGCTGGTAAGGTCGAATAGAGAGCCTTGTCCTATTCTACAGTACAGGAGAGTCTAGTGCTAAGTTTTATAAGTGCTTGCTATGAGTTTTGAGCAAGAGCCGGGCTGAGAAATGAATGGCTTGAGTGCTTAAGTTGAAAGTTTGTCTAGTTCCAAGGGAAAAATTGAACAGGAGACTTTGTGGAGCTGGGGAATAGTTATACCCTAGCTAACCGGTGCTGCCTGGTGCGCAAAACCGGGCAAATGCGGTATTTATAGCAGGGAAATGAAAGAGAGAAACTAGCTATAGGCATTGTACATACATACATACATACATATATACATACAAATGTTTCAAGCACGGGCATTAAAGCCCTTCTAGCTTGCCAATATGCCAAAACACTTGTTCTCATAATAAATGTCCAGGCTGTTCTTAAAAATATCTAAACTATTACTTGCTTTAATGGAATTTAGTAGTCTGTTCCAAGCATCAGCTACTCTGTCAGAGAACCAATTAGTATAGTACACTTCTCATTCCTATAGAATCTTCTACATTGGTTATCCGACGATTCTCTAGTACTTTTTGATAACCACAAACATTCCTAGAGGTAGTTGTCCCTAAATGCCCTATATACCTGACTATGATCTCCTCCTAAATTTCTGTAAGAGACACTGTACAAGTTCAGATATTTTAGTCTTTCATAATAACTTAGATTTTCACATCCATGGATGCCCTTAGTATATTTCCGTTGTACTCTTTCCAGTTTATTCATGCTTGTTTTCCTATAGGGTTTCCATATTGTTATTCTATACCCAAGTTTGGGTCTAATGTAACTAACAAACAATGACTTCATTATGTTTGATTTCCTTTATACAACCTATAGTTCTGTAACTGTCATTAGCCAATTGATTAATATGATTAGAAAAACTCATAGCTGAATCTACCCATATACCCAGGTCCTTAAATGAGTCTACATTGTGTGTACTATACATGTGCATGTGTGTGTTTGTATATGTATATATATATATATATATATATATATATATATATATATATATATATATATATATATATATATACATACATATATATATATATATATACATATATATATATATATATATACACACACATACATACACATATATATATATATATATATATATATATATATATATATATATATATACATATACACACACAAACACACACATATATATCTATATAAGTAGACACGCACACATTTTTGTGTATATATGGATCCTTATTACTTAATCCAAGTTTCAAAACTTCAAAATCCATATGGTCAAGACCATATAACAGAAATTTTGAAACTTCGAAAAAAAAAATTAACAGAAATTTTTTCTAATTTTTACATTTTTGCAAACTAAAAATACCAACTTTGAGATCACATTACAGTAAGGAAAATAGTAAATTTTCTTATCCGCACTGTGTTGCGATCTCCACACAAAACATTCAAAGTGTCAACATTTTGATCATGTGGTCTCAACCATATGAATTTCAAAGTTCTGAAACTTCGACCATGTGATAGGGACCTAGGACCCATTACACACACACACACACACACACACACACACACACACACACACACACACACACACACACACGTGTATGTGTATATACACATATACACAGAAATATATATTCTGCCTTCAAATAACAAAATTAACTTTCTGATAACCTGTAGTGTTATAATTCTTACCTCACAAAATAATAAAACCTACTCAGACCCAGAGCTCATAGATAGTCTACTAGTGGATAAATGTCTTTAATACGCCTCTACCCCAGCATTCCCAGATCCAGCTTACTTTTATGTGTACTGCCACAAAGCCTCCCAAGAACAAGTCCACAGTCAGTGTACAAGGCCAGAATCACTTCTTTTTTTTGGGCAATATAACATACCTGGTTGCGACCTGTCAACCACCGTACAGAGGCTAATCAACATCAGCCTCAAAAAAGGTTATGTGCCAGATGAATAGAGTATCTAAACAGTCATCACCTTGCATAAGAGTGAGCCACCAATTTGAACAGCCTTATCTCTAAGGTTATGCAAAGAATCATTATGGAATTAATAAACAAGGACATAGTCAACATATGAATCCTTAGCTCAAGCCAGATCTGTTTAGTCAAGTGCAACTCCTGCCATCATAAAATGCTTGACTTCTTCCAGAAGGCTACTGACTGATGACTGAAAATCATTACACCCAAGATATCTAAATCTTGGTAAGGCGTGCAATAACATAAATGCTATGGTATTGTTAATAAACTCTCTTAGTTAAATAACCTCCCTTATGTCACCTGATGGATTGAAAATCGTATCATAATTTAGAAACTAGGAAATTAGGGTGAGTGGCTGCATCTCTTCAAAAGACCTTCCACCAGTGTGTACCACAGGATGCAATACTTGGGGTACTTTTCTTTGTCATTTATTTCTCAGGGTCAAATACATTGTTAAAGGTTATGATTCACAAAGTTTGTTGATGACTCTAAACTAACAGAAATTATTGGCTCTCCAGTGGACACCAAGATTCTCAAAGGCTCTTTTCAATGAAAATTGCTGTTGTCAAAATCACAGGAAAAAGAAAAAAACACAAATAGTGTATAATAGCATAATTCGGCAAGCATGACATCCCATGTAACTGTTATATTGATACACCCATGAAATGCAAATCTAGGGACAGTTGAAAGGTATGCACAGCTCTCGCTTAACGCCAAATGCCATATCACCATATAGGTACGTTATATCTACACATACATATATAAACTAGCAATAGGAATTGTGAGAATTATACACATGCATATACCTATATGTGTGTGTGTTTGTGTGTGTGTACACACACACACACACACACACACACACACACACGTATATATATATTTATATATATACGTAAATATACATAGATTTAGATGTAGGTATTCATCTACACACATACACATACACACCAACACGCACACATGTATATATATATATATATATATATATATATATATATATATATATATATATATATATATATATATATTTGACCTGAAATAGCAAAAATTAATTATGTGGCAACCTGCAGTACTATAATCCTAACCTCACAAAATTCCCATACCTAATAATAAATGATAAGATCTACTCATACCTAAAACTCATATACATAAACAATAATTGGCCAGCATCAACCTTCTGATTGCAGTTTGCAAATTGTCACAGTCCTGCTAATCTTTCAGAATTAAACTATTTTCCAGTGAAAAAAAATAATTTAAGAAATAAATCAATTACTAGAAGATTGGTTGATTAGAAGGTGCTAGCAGCTTTTAGCCTTAACTGGATGTGAGCCATGCAGAAAGGTAAAACAATTTCCTCATTAGTTCAAAAAGCATTTTTTAAACAATACAAGTACTGGGAGTCTTCAGTTTATTAAGCCAGCAATGCATCAAAATAGTAGGAACTAAATAAGTTTACAGTAAACAAACCTAACAACTTCAGTGGAATAAAATCATTACTCAAATATCTGACTCTAGCTGCAAAACTGTAGTAAAGTATAATGTTAACTCACTGTGAAAAATAAGGCAACACAGTCCAAAAACTGTTGCAGAACTTCTGATATTTTAGTAAAGTTCTTTCTCGCAATAAGCCACTCTTACAATATCAGTAGTTCAGTCTGTGCAAAGTCCGTAGAAATATTACAATCCTTTAGTGAAACAAAGACGTGCAGCAACAGATAACTCCAAATGAAGTTCCTGCTTCAGGTCGAGGGTGTTTTTTATGCAAATAGGCGGGGTGAAGGACACGATTGAATACAAATACTAAAAAGGGGAGTGTATAATTATGGAATAGGTGTGCATAATTACAGAATGGGCATGCATAATTATGGAATGGGCATGCCCTGGTCGAAAACAGAAGAGGAGGGCGGATTCCACTAAATTTTACTGAAATCTCTAGTTAGACTGATGTGCGACTTGTCGCAAGATCATACAAGTACGAGAGTAAGATTTTTTTAAACATCCAAGGCGGATCTGGTTGCACGCAGGACTGTATTTAATAAAATTTCACAATTAACACGAAAAATTAACAGAGCAAGAATAAAACATAAAAATACTGAGCGCTTTCACCCATCAATTCTGTGGGTATCTTCAGAGTAATAAAAACTTCACTATGCACATCTATTAAATAATGAGGTTAATCATGCATAGCCAATCACTTGCCATATTTTTTCTTGTTATTTAACCAACGCCTCCATTGATACAATCAGCACATACCAACAATGTTAATAATGTTGTAAAAATAAAAGAGTTTAAAGGTACAGTTAATTCTAAATATAATGTCAAGCTGCTGTTACCTAAAAATTAATTAATAAATAATAGTGATGTGTAGGAGTACAATAGCTTTTTAACACAGGTACCATATAAATAAATACAATTTATACATACTATATACATAATCTAAAATGTTGAATATAATAAATATATTAAATATGAATAAATGTAATAAATATATGTGTTTAAATAAGACAATGTATAAATGTGTTATTTGGTA
This sequence comes from Protopterus annectens, assembly GCF_019279795.1. Lineage (NCBI taxonomy): Eukaryota > Metazoa > Chordata > Ceratodontiformes > Protopteridae > Protopterus > Protopterus annectens. Next base: position 1,994,943,052 of record NC_056737.1, read on the forward strand.
ATAATTTAATAATAATCACTAATAAAAAATAAAAAAAATATATATTAATTAATTACTTCCCATTAAATAAAATGTGACTTGTATTTCAAAATACTTGAAATCGAAATTTGTTCATTGATGCCTGGTATGTTACTGGCATTGAGTCTTAACTGCCACAGGCATTCTTTAACCTCTAGTAAATTATTGTCATTACCTCCTTTACTAGTGTTATAAGGAATCCTATCAATAACAAAAAAATAAACCTTTTAAAATCTTTGCATGTAATACTATGTGTATATAAGGAATTGGTCACTTTTTTATTTTTTATATCTCTATTGTGTTCCATAATACAGTCTCTCAACTTCCTAATAGTTTTTCCCACATAATAAGCTGGACAAGATAAACATGAGGCTAAATATACCACCATTTTTGTATTACAATTACAATAGCCTGGACACTTAATAGATCTACCGTAATTTTGTACTGCTACATAAGGGCCATCACTTATATATTTACATGTCTGCCTGTGGTAGTTAAGACTCAATGCCAGTAACATACCAGGCATCAATGAACAAATTTCGATTTCAAGTATTTTGAAATACAAGTCACATTTTATTTAATGGGAAGTAATTAATGAATATATATATATATATATATATATATATTTTATTTTTTATTAGTGAGTATTATTAAATTATTACCAAATAATACATTTATACATTGTCTTATTTAAACACATATATTTATTACATTTATTCATATTTAATATATTTATTATATTCAACATTTTAGATTATGTATATAGTATGTATTAATTGTATTTATTTATATGGTACCTGTGTTAAAAAGCTATTGTACTCCTACACATCACTATTATTTATTAATTAATTTTTAGGTATCAGCAGCTTGACATTATATTTAGAATTAACTGTACCTTTAAACTGTTTTATTTTTACAACATTATTAACATTGTTGGTATGTGTTTATGGTATCAATGGAGGCGTTGGTTAAATAACAACAAAAAATATGGCAAGTGATTGGCTATGCATGATTAATCTCATTATTTAATAGATGTGCATAGTGAAGTTTTTATTACTCTGAAGATACCCACATAATTGATGGGTGAAAGCACTCGGTATTTTTATGTTTTATTCTTGCTCTGTTAATTTTTCATGTTAATTGTGAAATTTTATTAAATACAGTCCTGCGTGGAACCAGATCCGCCTTGGTTGTTTTACTAGTTGTTGCTGCCCTTTGGTATTCATGGTGCTGGTTTTGCTCAAGGCATCTGTTTCCCGTTGGACTAAGTTGGTATTATTATGGAGCAACTTCTTCAGCAACATTTAGAAATCACTCAACGCCTCATAGCTGTTTTGTAAGAGCAGGGAATCAGACCTAATACTGGTACATTAAATGGTGTTAATATTTCCCTAACTGACAAAAAAGAACAATTATTCACGATACACTCTACACCTAGTGCTACTCTCAATCTTCCGTCGGCTAGTAATGGTTCGGGGGGTTCTATTGGAGGAGGAACAAACGCTGGAAAGACAGGAAGTACCAGACTCGATATTCCGCCTCCAAACACCGCTACAAATACTAGGGACGGTAACAAGGATAATTTTTGTTCATTCAAACGCTTTACAGATATCAAGGATCTATTATCAGCACCCAGCTTTTCGGCGGTGGTTAAGTCCAACAACAACATGGGGAATTTAAATAAACAGTTATCGGAGTTTGAAAAGGTACTTAAAACTTTCAAGTCGCTACAGATGGATAATGTTTTTCTTGAAAGGTCTTTGGAGTTAAAGCAGGTGCCAAAGGGATTACGTATATCAAACTTCCTTTTAGTTTTGAGTACAATACAGAACTTTTTAATGAACTTTTGCAATTGTTTGACAGAACTGGCATGGACTTAATGAGACTAATCATTAGAAATAATAATACTAAACTTGGCAAATTGAATGAAATTTTAACAGGTTTGGACAACAGTATACGGAATGATTTGCTTTTTGAATTTAACAAACATCGTTTTGACAACATAGTTAGTGATATGGATAAATTCATTAATAAGGGGTTAGAAATAAAAAACAACAAGCTTCATAGGGATAGTAATGATTATGCCAACAACAGGGCATATTCACATTTTAAAGAATTTAAAAACAGTAAACTGGCTACTGAGCCACATTCTGATATGGCTGTCCCTATAGATGAATATGATAGTCAAGAAAGACACAATACAGAACAGTATAATAGACACAATTATAACACAAGAAATATACATGGTAAATCCAATAAGGATAATGACAAAGTTTTTTTAGAAGAACCAGTGTTGAGGAGGTCAAAACGATTACGCAACTGTTATCAGGGTCAGTACCAGCAGCAGAATCAACACAGGAATGCAACAATGTACAGGACACATTCGCACTATTAAGTGAAAGACACAATGGTTGTGAAAGGTCCACACTATGTCTAAATAAAAACATTAATGAATGGTCCATACTGGGTTTTGACAACAATTTTAATGAATCAATAGTAGTTGTACATGATGGTGACTATGTTTTTGACACTGGAAATGGTGATGAGTTAAATATTGATGGTAGTATTGCTTATAGTATCATCATGGACAAAACTAGTACTCAGCAGAGAGACTGTTGTTCTATAGTAGTTGATGGTGGGTTTACATTATATAATTACACAGATACAGAATTTTGTCTTGACTATATTACACTTCTCAAAAAAGGTTTTACATATGTTCCTAGTTTTAAAATTGACATAGGTAAAATTTTAATCAACTTGAAATTGTTTACAAGATTATTAAATCTTAAAATGTTTTTACGCTAATGACAACAATAATAGAATTGAATCTGACTCTAGTTGTTTTAGATTAAAAAGAACTACTACTTTCATACCCCCACAGAATCCTATTATTCATTTATTTAAAATGTTATGTGAGGTTCAAATTCGGAGAGTCCTCACAAAATCTATGATAGTGGAAGATAATTTAACCACAGCCAAGAAATTTTGTTTAAGGGAATTGACTAGTTCTGACCAATACAGAGTCATGAAACCTGACAAGGGTGGGGGGTTGTGGTGATGTCAAAGATAGATTATTCAAACAAAATGGCTAATATGTTAAGTGACAGTGAAACTTATGAGAAGGTGTCTAAATATGAGATGTGTAGGGCCTATACTAAGGTGGATTGGCAATTGTATGAATTTTTAATGGATGATATGATCAAGAAGGAAGAATATGAATATTTAATGGTTGAGTTTCCTATTACTCCTTCCATTTTTGGTATACCCAAAATTCATAAAAGTATTAACAATCCGCCTTTCAGACCAATTGTTTCAGCAAAAGGTTCAAAATTGGAAACTCTGGCTCACTATATAGATGTAAATTGTAAAGACACCCTGTCACATTTGCCAAACATCCTCAAGGATTCCTGGCACTGTCTTGAGGTCATTAGAAAACATGCAGCATTTATAAATAAGGATACTATTATGGTCACAATAGACATAATAAATTTATTTTCAGTTATACCACATGAATTGGGTCTGACAATGTTTGAGGCTAGTTTGTCCAAATTTAGTGGGATGCACATTGTTAAACGTAAGTTAATTATTGAGTTAATGGATATGGTGTTAGCAAACAATTATATTTTTATGGATGGTGAATATTTTAGACAACGTGCAGGTGTGGCTATGGGTGCCAGATGTGCACCCATATATGCCAATTTAGTGTTGGCCCAGTGGGAGACACAAATTATTTTTACTTCTAGGTACTGGTCTAATATTGTACTTTACTGTAGATTCCTGGATGACATATTAATTTTTTTGAAAAGGCAGTAAGGAAGAAATTTTAGAGTTTATATCATTTCTTGATACTACATCTACCTTTCTTACTTTTACACACAAAATGTATGAGAATGATTGTGAATACTTGGATATCTTATTCCATATAAATGAGGATGGCATAGAATTAAATATATTTAGGAAAAAAACTTATTCAAATTCCTTCTTACACTATGGTAGTAGCCATCCTCATTTTCAAAAAAGGAATCTGGTTAAAGGCCAGATGGTTAGGTTATCCCGTATTATAAACGATGATAATAAATTTATTATTGAAATTGATAAACTTATATACATGTTTTTGGGCAGAGGCTATCCACAAAAATTACTTACTGGACTGAAAAAAAAAATATTGACTAAAAGGAATCTTACATATAAACCCATTTTAAAATTTGGACAAGAAAATACAGCACTGGGAAAAACTGAAAAAACTATCCCGGGATTCATGAACCTTGCGCCAGGCGCCAGCATAGCGTCGGCGTTATAAAGCCAAATATGGCCACCGAGCGATTCAGGTATGAAGCAATCCCATGTGCACTACCGGGCGCCCGGACCTGCGCCCGGCGTAGGTATGCTAATCACACTGTGTGCGGTATTGCACCATGCAAATGAAGGCAAATAGCGATTCAATGGCGGGGGCATGCGAAGAGACGGCAATGTAAACCAAAAACGGTTTACATTTACCCAAACATGACCAAGGAGTAACGGAAGGCTGTCAACGTCAGGTATCATACAGGTGCAATATGCCAAAGGGGAAAGGCACCGAGAATGTCCAAAGAAAACATGCACAAACTGTAAAAAATGACAAAAATGTCATGTAGGAAGAAACCACAGCAGAACGCCTGGATATGTGTACAGAAGGTGCAAAGCAATGAAATAATATGACAATGTCCTAAAAGAGCTGTATAATACACATCAGCTGTACAGCCACCACACACCATAGTATGTATGGAAAGCCCAACCCCAGCGCAAGGGTTGTCAAGGAGTGGTGGCAGTGTTCGGTGCCGTAACCATGTATTAGCAGTCAATGCCATGCAAATGAGGCAGATAATAGTGAATCGCAAAGCTGGCGCCGGTGTAAGGATGGAGCAAACGGCGCAGAGGTACTACACCGAGGAGTGGCCTACACGAGATACATGTCAATCGCAGAGGGGTGTGCCACAGTAGGAGGAAGCATATTGGAGGCCAGCAAACCTGGGCTGTACAATGCACATCACAGCAGCAGGACCAGCATGTGAGGAAATAGATGCGCTGAGAGTACATAATGCGCACAGATGCATGTGCATGAGGATGACTATGTTCCCCAACACAGTCATGTGACGGCCTCCCGTCAACAGCCACGGATATAGGAAGGTAATGCGGAGAATATGAGGAAATGCGGAAGCAGTGTAATTGGAGCCGTAATGAGCAATCAACACCAATTAATCCAGGAAGGGCAAACGGCGGCAGCCGACAACTCTGTATGCAGACTCCTGCATAACGGGAAAGGGGGGGCATATGAATGCAAAGATAGTAGGGGATGTAGAAGAAATGCAAAGAACAAAGAACCAAATAGCACAGCCAAGTACAGAGGTAGCATAACCGCGGCTGCAGATAAAATGCATCATATGCCATGTGCCTGCAGGATGCAGTAATGTAAGATGCAAAGCTAAGCCAATGCAGGCAACTGTAATGCAACACTAAAGGCAATACCATTGCAGTTGCAACCGTAAAACACCGAAAATAATCCATGGATACGGCTGCACAGACACACCCAATGACATCACCGGTATACAGCACAACAGTATAAAGTGTGAATGCACACAACACACAGCCGATTTCCCAAACGCCGCACCGTAGGGTGTAAACACACGGGAACTTTAATATGTATATGGTGGTGCCGCCGCCGTGATGCATAGGTATGTGGCAGAGACAGACGGAGTTGCGGAGGGCGGTGCCGACAACCACCGTAGGCCTCACAGGAGAAGGAGAGTGTTCAAACTAAGGTGACCTACCAGGGGCTGCAAGACCTGGAGATAGTAGAGCTACAGGGTGGACAGGGACACGCTACAGCAAATAGTGGAGCTGTGCCGCCATGCCTGAGAACAAGAGACAACAGAGGGGAGCCCATCCCAGTGGACACAAAGGTATGTGTGAGCTTAGCGTAATACTGGCTACAGGTACCTTTCAAAGGCCAACCGGGCATATAATGGGTATCTCACAGGCATCAGCATCTAGGGTACTACACCAGTTCCTGGGTGCCATGTTACGACATGCCCATGAGTATATAAACTTCCCCAGATCTCAGGAGGTGTTGGCTAGCAATATGCGCCCCTTCCACCGTGTCGCACAATACCCGGTGGTACTGCGTGCCATCGACTGTACGCACATAGAAATCAAGTCACCGCCCGGGGAGCAGGGTACACGCCACATAAACCGCAAGGGATACCCCTCCATCAATTGCCAGGTCGTGTGCAATGCGCAGGGCATTATCATGGATGTGTGTGCTGGCAGCCCTGGAAGCTTCCACGACTCCCATATCTGGCATGCCTCACAGCTGTATCAGGTATTCGCCAGGGGGGACATCACACAAGGTCACCTTGTGGGGGATGCTGGCTATGCACTGGAGCCGGCTGATGACACCCATCAGAAATGCACACACACACATGCAAGAACGCCTATAATGAGGCACACGCACAAAACCAGAATAATCATAGAGCGTGTGTTTGGGATCTGAAATCACGGTTCCGGTGCTTGATACATCCGTGGAGCCTTGCAGTACTCTCCAGGCACATGTGCCCACATATTCATAGTATGTTGTATGCTACTCAATATGATTCTGCGGAAACAGCTGCTGCAGGGATATAATGGTGTAGGGCAACAAAGCGCGCCACAACTGCAAAGGCAAGCACAGGCACAGGGCGTTCAGTGGCATGAACACGCTGTGCCAGCCCGAGTAGGTAGACGGAGGCGCTCCAATATGCCTATGCCCTGGCAAAGAGGGAACGATAGCACATACTTTGACAGTGTAGGCCCCATGGACTGACACCTCCTTACCTGCACACACAGTGAAATGGACGCCACACAAACATGTCCGGTAATGTGTACCGTATGGCCGGACCTATGTGTGACTCCAACAAAGGCACCGCCCAAACAGTGCACACCCAATAGCCAGCAGAGCATGGAACGCCAACACCCACCGCGACGCCGTTCTACAGCACACGGCGAGTCAGATGCTGCCACTATCGCCGCAAGTCGACTACATATGTACTTATGTGCATACACAGATACGGAAATAGATATCAGTACACATGTAGAAATATATGTACGATACACAGATATAAAGTACAACAGGGTAATATGGAACCCAGGGATGCAAGTTCACAGATAAGTAAGACGAAAATCTCCACATAGTAAACATAGTGACCGACAACCCGATCATCGGGAGGGTGGGCAGAGCAGGTAACGCCAGCCATGGAAATGTCAACCTGCATCAATACATATCGGGCGTGTCGGGATGATCACCAGTCCACGGTACAGTAACGGATATAAGCGTGTCATATCCATAGGATATGAGTGCGAGATACACGCCGCCGGCGCGCCAACGAGGGTATTGTGTTCAACCGCCGGTGTGAAAGCCGCAAGCATACCAGTGAAGTGTACGTCATTATGAGGAACGCATCATTTGGGGTGTAAAACAGTTCATGTCCTCGCAGTTCCACAAAGTTCCACATTGAAAATGTCTGTCAAACATCCATTGTTAGGAATGTATTTAAATGACATCCTGGTAAATAGAAATGAATCATAGTAATTCATTAAAGGTTCTTCACTGTAAGTAAATCAGCATATTCTAATCATCCTATGACCTACATAGCTGAAGTTGTTACAATGCCATTACTATGTGTTCCACATTATGCCCATTTGTTCCACATTACTAATGTGTGTGTTCCTCATTTTGGAAATAGAAGGTTGAGAGCCATGGCGGCAATATGTATAAATGATTGTGAATACTTGGATATCTTATTCCATATAAATGAGGATGGCATAGAATTAAATATATTTGGGAAAAAAACTTATTCAAATTCCTTCTTTTTTAGTAGCCATCCTCATTTTAAAAAAGGAATCTGGTTAAAGGCCAGATGGTTAGGTTATCCTTTTATAACATGATAATAAATTTATTATTGAAATTGATAAACATATACATGTTTTTGGGCAGAGGCTATCCACAAAAATTACTGGACTGAAAAAATATTGACTAAAAGGAATCTTACATATAAACCCATTTTAAAATTTGGACAAGAAAATACAGCACTGGGAAAAACTGAAAAAACTATCCCGGGATTCATGAACCTTGCGCCAGGCCCCCAAAAGCGTCGGCGTTAAAAACCCAAAAACCCGGCGATTCAGGTATGAAGAATCCCATGTGCACTACCGGCGACCCCGCCCGGGTAGGTATGCTAATCACACTGGGGCGGTATTGCACCATGCAAATGAAGGCAAATAGCGATCCAGGGGGCATGGGCGTAAGAGCGGCAATGTAAACCAAAAACGGTTTACATTTACCCAAACATGCCCAAAGGGGTGGAAGGCTGTAAAAGTCAGGTATCATACAGGTGCAATATGCCAAGGGAAAGGCACCGAGAATGTCCAAAAAAAACATGCACAAATGTAAATAATGACAAAATGTCAGGAAAACCAAAGCAGAACCCCGGATATGTGTACAGAAGGTGCAAAGCAATGAAATAATATGACAATGTCCTAAAAGAGCGTAAAAACACATCAGCTGACCCACCACACACCATAGTATGTATGGAAACCCCAAACCCCCGCGCAAGGTTGTCAAGGAGGGGGGCAGTGTTGCCGTAACCATGTATTAGCAGTCAATGCCATGCAAATGAGGCAGATAATAGTGAATCGCAAAGCGGGCCCCGGTGTAAGGATGGAGCAAGGGGGCGAGGTACTACACCGAGGGCCTACGAGATACATGTCAACGCAGAGGGTGTGCCACGTAGGAGGAAGCATATTGGAGGTCAGCAAAACTGGGCTGTACAATGCACATCACAGCACAGGACCAGCATGTGAGGAAATAGATCCCTGAGAGTACATAATCCCACAGATGCATGTGCAAGGATGACTATTTAAACAGTCATGTGGGCCTCCCGTCAAAAACCACGGATATAGGAAGGTAATGCGGAGAATTGAAATGCGGAAGCAGTGTAATTGGAGCCGTAATGAGCAATCAACACCAATCAATCCAGGAAGGGCAAAGCGGCAGCTGAAACTCTATGCAGACTCCTGCATAACGGGAAAGGGAGGCATATGAATGCAAAGATAGTGGGGGATGTAGTAGAAATGCAAAGAACAAAAAGAAATAGCACAGCCAAGTACAGAGGTAGCATAACTGGGGCCCAGATAAAATGCATCATATGCCATGTGCCTGCAGGATGCAGTAATGTAAGATGCAAAGCTAAGCCAATGCAGGCAACTGTAATGAAAAAAAGGCAATACCATTGCAGTTGCAACCGAAAAACCGAAAATAATCCATGGATACGGCTGCACAGACACACCCAATGACATCACCGGGTATACAGCACAACAGTATAAAGTGTGAATGCACAAACACACAGCGTTTTCCCCAAAAGCCCCCGTGGTGTAAACAGGGGGAACTTTTAATATGTATATGGTGGGTCCCCCGTGGCCGTGATGCATAGGTATGTAGAGACGGGGCGGAGTTGCGGGGGTGCCGACAACTCCCGTGGCCCTCACGGGAGCAGGGGGTGTTCAGACCAAGGGTGACCTACCGGGGGCTGCAAGACCTGGAGATAGTAGAGCTACAGGGTGGACAGGGACACGTTTCAGCAAATAGTGGAGTTGTGCCGGCCATGCCTGAGAACAAGAGACAACAGGGGGAGCCCATCCCAGTGGACACAAAGGTATGTGTGAGTTTGCGAGTACTGGGTATAGGTACCTCTCAAAGGCCAACCGGGATATAATGGGATCTCACGGCATCAGCATCAGGGTACTACACCAGTTCCTGGATGCCATGTTACACATGCCCATGAGTATATAAACTTCCCCAGATCTCAGGAGGGTTGGCTAGCAATATCGCCCTTCCACCGTGTGGCACAATCCCCCCCCGGGGGGGGGGAAGGGGACGGGGCGTCATCCCCAAAGGGGAACCCCCCATAAAGCCGGGGAAGCGGGATTTCATACCAGGGAAATCCCCTCCCTTTCTGGTGCCTAAGCTGTACGGCGCCAGGGGACATCACACAAGGTCACCTTGTGGGGGGGCTAACTGGAGCCTTTTATGACACCCATCAGAAATGCACACACACACACAAGAACCCCTAATGAGGCCCCAAACCAGAATAATCATAGAGCGGGGTTTGGGATTTGAAATCACGGTTCCCGGGGCTTGGATACATCCGGTGGAGCCTTGCAGTACTCTCCAGGCACATGTGCCCACATATTCATAGTATGTTGTATGCTACACAATATGATTCTGCGGAAACAGCTGCTGCAGGGACATAATGGTGTAGGGCCACCAAGCCCGCCACAACTGCCAGGCAAGCACAGGCACAGGGCGTTCAGTGCCATGAACACTGTGCCAGCCCAGTAGGTAGGCGGCCCAATATGCCTATGCCCTGGCAAAGAGGCATAGCACATACTTTGACAGTGTAGGCCCCATGGACTGACACCTCCTTACCTGCACACACAGTAAATGGACGCCACACAAACATGTCCGCCCGTAATGTGTACCGTATGGCGGACCTATGTGTGACTCCAACAAAGGCACCGCCCCAAAAACTGCACACCCAATAGCCAGCAGAGCATGGGCCCAAAACCTCACCCCCCGGTTCTACAGCACCGTGCTATTTCCACTTCGCCCAAGTCACCACATATGTATTATGTGCATACACAGATCGAAATAGATATCAGTACACATGTAGAAATATATTGGGATACACAGATATAAAGTACAACAGGGTAATATGGAACCCAGGGATGCAAGTTCACAGATAAGTAAGGCCAAATCTCCACATAGTAAACATAGTGACCGACAACCCGATCATCCGGAGGGTGGGCAGAGCAGGTAACGCCAGCCATGGAAATGTCAACCTGCATCAATACATATCCGTGTCGGGATGATCACCAGTCCACGGTACAGTAACGGGGTATGGGGTCATATCCATAGGATATGAGTGCGGAGATACCCCCGCCGCCCCAACGAGGTATTGTGTTCCCCTCGGTGTGGGGAAACATACCAGTGAAGGGACGTCATTATGAGGGCCCCCATTTGGGGTGTAAAACAGTTCATGTCCTTCGCAGTTCCACAAAGTTCCACATTGAAAATGTCTGTCAAACATCCATTGTTAGGAATGTATTTAAATGACATCCTGGTAAATAGAAATGAATCATAGTAATTCATTAAAGGTTCTTCACTGTAAGTAAATCAGCATATTCTAATCATCCTATGACCCCATAGCTGAAGTTGTTACAATGCCATTACTATGTGTTCCACATTATGCCCATTTTTTCCACATTACAAAGTTTTGTTCCTCATTTTTGGGAAAAAGAAGGTTGAGAGCCATGGGCAATATGTGTATGTGTGAGGTGAGGTTGTCGTGTGTTCCCCTGTGTGTGTGTTTTTGTGCCACTGTAAAAATGTAGATGACATGTCACAGGGGGTGTAATAACATGTGGCATACAGTACAGGAACCATAGGCGTATGGACAGCAGTGCGCACAAAGTAGTACTGACATCTCCTCAGTGGCTATGCCCTGGTGGGGCGATGCAAAGCGGGAAAAGTCCCAGAATGTACCACAGGGCCATAGCCAACAGGAGATGCAAAGGGCGATGTACAAACCATGACCGTATGTATGGCGCCATAAGGTAGACTCAACACGAGGGGGCCCCTTACACAGCATCAGGCATGCGAAAATCGACTGTGCTAACCCGCACCGATCATGAACACTTACGGTCCCGTAAATACCGCTGTGTGTTCCACGACCGTTAAGTAAGCAAGCGGCACCGAATAGGAGGCTACCGGTAGCATACAGGCCGTCCCAAGTATAGGACCACAATCACCGTAACTATCAGTGACAAAATGCCAATGGATAGTAGGCCGGGCGAACATCCGCAGATATATAACCGATGTGAAGGAGGAATCTGCAGGAAGCACACATGCAGGGGATACCGACACCCGACATCAACAAAACAAACATTCCCAGAACAACAGACAGGTAACCTGCAGCTCCCCAAGCAGGGATGGAGCCCCACACAAGCATATCTTGTATGTATAAATGCAAGACCACACCCGTACCGTCCCCCATCCGCAGATATACCCCATCACATATCAAAGGGATAACAGCTAAAACCATAGAAAACATACAGGCAGTCAATGACAGGCATACCCACAACAAGCGTGGGAAACACTAGCAGCAGCTGATGCATCCTTGCATCCGTTGTGTACAGGAATATAACAGCTATGTTACACATCTGAATGCACAACGCCATCAACAGCGCCGCCAGGACACGGAGCCCCAATGTCGAACAGAATACCATCCCCAAACACACAAATCCACGGCTAACACCACAGCGAAATGTACCTGACACCACACATAGCGGATGCAGTCACACAAACATGATACAATACATACCACCCAGGGTATTGCAAAAAACCCAAAGGCCCCCGAGGAATGAACCAGGGCCCCAGTGCCGACGTCGAATGGGGGGGATCCCCGGGTGATATGCGCATAAGTACACCGAGGAACAGCTTTTGGGGTTGATGAACCCACATGCCTCAGGTGACGAATATAAGGAAGACTCCTGGATATTCAAACCGTATGTTCATACCGAACAAATAGCGAATACAAAGGAAAAGCAAGTACTGGCGAATACAGAACCAAAGGCGGAAAGGTATGTCGAACCCAGGAGATGTACTGTTTGTAACGATACGTAAATCTGTACAGTATGTGAACGGTGTGTGTAGGTAAAGATACCTGTCCATCAGGCAGAGAGTGGTGAAAGGTTGGTTATGTAATGCTAAGGGGCCGCATACCCGACTGTGGACAACGTGTGCACAGCAGTGGGACAACATGTACACACCGGGATAACCCCAGGTTAGGCTTGCCACCTTTCAAATGGCCAAAGTGGGACATTTTGGGACACACATCAGATGTTACAGGTGGACACATACCCATGGTCAGTACAAAGGTAGAACTTTACTCTTTGCCTAAATAAAATGTAGTCTTGTACCAGTTCTGTTGCTTATTGTGTGTCTTGTAACATTTAGGAATTTACAAACATAAATAACTATGTTATGCAACTCTTACATAAAATGGGAATAAATTTTGTCCCACAATCTCAGGACATTTGCCATTTGTAATATGTTTTTTCAGGACACAACTGCCCAAGAGGGACTGTCCCTTGCAAAGTGGGGGTGGTAACCCTACCCCAGGTCTGCCATAGGGTTTCAAACACAGAACAATGCCACCACCACCGATGCTGGCAGTGGATATCCAACAATGAAGTGCCACAGCAGGGGGTAGGACATGTATGTATAGTGTCACAGCACACATGTGCATGGGCATATACCGTCGAAAATTTTTGGGGGTTTCCCCCTATGGGAATGCGGGGAAACCGGGGCCGCATATCCCCGCAGTAGGGGGGTTTTTTTAAAAAAAAATTTTTTGTTCAATTATG
>NC_056737.1:1994957066-1995021283 GCF_019279795.1 Protopterus annectens
TGGGGGAAAAATGACCCTAGTGGCCAATAAAACTACAGTTTCAAGTCAGTAACCACCTCTCCGGGGGGCAGGGAAGCTGCTCAATGTTAGTCACTGCCACTGATGAACACAGAGACCCTCCTTCAGCCCAAGCAAAAATGGGAGTTTGTTTCACAAAGCGAGACAATGTCGACATTGGTAACGGACATCTCGCGCAGTACGTCCGCACCGCCGCGGGTGATGTATGTCTGCGTTTGGTCGGCAGACAGGCATTATGCTGTGCCATTATGTCTGGGAATATATGGTTTCTTGCCATAGATGAGATGCCATACTAGCAATGACCCGCGTCTGGGTGTGGGTACTGCTGCATTACCCACGGGAAGAGTGGCCTTAGGTTAAGTGGTGCCCTAGGCAGAGGTTGCCACCGCAACATCACCCATTACCCCCCTGCTGGTCTACCTACACCAAACAATGTCTGGAGAGGTGCCCCGAGTAGAGCAACGCCCTAGACGGCTGCCTACTTGGCCTATGCCTGAGGCCGGCTATGTGTGTGGTCCCTCGGGCATCGGCCTCGGGAACGCGCCACGTCTGCCGTGGGTATGTCCAGCATTACCCACATCCAGCCGTGGTGTATTGCCATGATGTTCCATGTGTACAGTGGTGCCGGTTACCATACATATGCCTTTCTCAAAAGCCTATTTCACACTTCTGAACACTACTGTGGTCTCCTTTAAGGCCCCTGAGCCAGTGGTGAACATCACTCAAACCGCTGAATCACGTACATATGCCTTCCACCAGCACCTACAGGACTGCATGGATCAGGCAATCCCATACAAAACTGAGACTCTTTGTACCACAGACAAGCATGCAGTCTGGTGTACCCCAGCCATGAACTAGCTCTACAACGACAGGAGGTAGATAGTACAGGTTAAAGCGGAATACTTGTAAGATAACACACCCTTGCTCATTATATGTGAAGAACTACAAGCTGTCATGAAATCATCCAGGGGAAATTCAACAGAGAAATTAACAAGGACTCAACAGACATTCATAAGTCCGTCTTTAGCTATGTTGGACACCTGGGAGGACACTCCCAGATATGCTCAAACCGGGTTCGCAATGATGTGAAGATGACTGAACCTACACACATTGCCAGCATACTGGCTGACATGTTCAGTGCTAACATTTCCCTCCCCCCACATGGAGAGTTATCTATACCTGAGACTTGCCGATCCTGGAACATCTGTAACACACAGGTGGGAAATGCTGTCTCCACGGCAGTCAACACAGCATCCATGGGACCAGATGGTGTCCCAGCTGTGTACTCCATGAACTCTATGGGGAATTAAACCCACACTTAGGACAGCTGTTTAATCTTAGCCTCACCTCAGGATACGCATGCCGAGTAGTAGCACAAGGCGACTGTAGTCACACTTCACATAGATGGTGCCTCCACTGACCCTGGTTATTACCATCCCATTAGCTTGACAAGCCTTATCTGCAAAGCCATGGAGAGGGATCATAATGGAACTCATAGATAAAGACATAGGGGACTCGCATACTTTGGATACACCCCAGTTTAGCTTGGTCAAAGTCAGATCATGCCTTTTACACGTGTTTGACTTTGTAGGATCGGTCACCAAGGCCATTGATGAGGGTAAAGCAGTCCATACAGCCTACCTCAACCTGGCAAAGGCCTTCGACACAATACCCCCCTCAGGTATCAGTGATAAACCCGTCATCTTGAACGTATATCCATACATCGCCATATGGGTTGCAAACTGGCTAAGTCACAGAACACACATGGTCATAGTTGCTGGCACCATGTCATACTCACAGCCAGTCACAAGCGGCGTCCCATGGGGCCCAGTCCTGGGTCCACTATTTCTCAGCATCTATGATTCCAAAGTACAAGCAAACACAGGGGGGGTTATGGGTGACAATGTTTGCAGATGACTGCAAACTGGGTGCCATAGTCAGACACACATCTGCACAGATATCCTTCAGGAGTGCCTCACAGATGTGGAGGAGTGGTGGCCGAGACATGGCCTACAGCTACATGCCAGGAAATGCATAGTCATACCCTTCGGGAAGAACAAGGTTACCCCTAGCTATCATATAGGTGGCAATCCACTGAGCACAGAGGGAGTTACCAGGGATCTGGGGACCCGGGTTGTTGTTAACTGTTCGTTAGACACACACGTTGCTAACGTAGTTAGGTAGACCTTCCACATTGCCCACATCATCATGAAGGGATTCACATCTAGATCAGGGGAGGTCATTGTCCCCTTGTACTCATCACTCATTAGACCTATGATTGGGTACAATGCCCCGTTCAGAATGTATCTGACCTGACACCTGCAGCAGCTGGAAAGGCACCAACAGTTCATCGACAAACAGATGCAGGGTCTCAGGAATATGTGTTATACTGACCAACTGAAAGAATTACAGATGTATACAGTTGCATACCACTTGCACAGAGGTGACCTGTGCCTGGCATACAAGGCCATGTCGAACCCAGATCTGATGAGTATGCTTCACCTAGAGAGGTTAGATCCCTCAGAACCACAAGGGCAGGTGACGTACACCTTGACACTGTCATTAATAGAACGTGTTGGTGGGACAGATTCATCACCCAGACACTCACTATGCTGTGGAACAACATCCCAGTACATGTGAGGGCAGGCACCTCGCTGGCCTTCTGTTAGTATTATGACATGGATGTCTGAATTGATTTATTTAAGTAACCTTCTAAATGTATATTTACATTACCACATTGTGAATCTTTACATTTCGTTGGTCTATTTTACATTAGTCATAATACGGTTTATCTGTGTATATTATGGTTCATTTATATTACTAGGTGTCTGCAGTTCTTCTAATATATTGGCACAGTCCGTAGAACATATATATGTAGCTTACACAGTCAGACATTTGGAAAACATTATGTTGGTTCATCTTTCATATATATACATATATTTCTATTTCTCTATGAAGAATGTACCTTTCGAAGCAATGTCTGATGTCCTCACTGTGTGGAATCTGTAACCCAAGTAATGTTTGTTTGCTTGTTTGCCTTTGAGGCATGTAAGTAATACCTAGCACATCTAATTTACTGACCAATTAAGGGTTTTACATGTAGTAGGTTGGACTGCATTGTATGTATTCTGGATAAGTCTGCTTATGAAGCAGACGAAAAGAGCTTCAGTAAACTATGGTGACTGCATTTAATTACTGGTGTTCTCTGGGTGGTCACTGACGGTGTCTACAGTACCTCGTCTTTGCTTTGGACTTCATCGGCTGGTTGTCTGTGTTTGTTGTATGGGGAATGTCAAGTGTAGTCCCTATGTGTATTACTTGTGTAATGCCTTACTACGGCAGTGTAATTCCACCGGGTTTGCAGTTATGGGTGCCATCTTAGTCATACGCTTGTCCATCCATGTGAATTGCCTACTGGACACTGGTGTACGGCTGCACACATTTCACACCTGCAATTTGCAATCTCCGGTAGATGGTTTGCATTATTAGCGGAGAGTACGGCAGGTGCTACGCACACATCCCTCCTACGGGGCGGGACAAAGGATTGCCTGCGAAACTACACCGAGGCCAGATTCTACATACCCAGACTCCCTTGACTGCAACAGTCGACAGTACCCATTACACATCCTTCATGTGTGCGGGACTGTGATGTTGATGCAGTTCTATGGACACGGCACCCTGGGTATTTCTGTGCATGTGTGCTGCATTTCATGGACAGCTATCATCAACATTGAACACGCCCGTGCATATGTGTACCTGTGACGTGGTGACGACAATGAGATCACGTGAGTAATGCAGGAAGCTAGCAGGCATTCCATGAATAGAATTTTGGGTCCTACAATGGACACCGATGTGCATATGTCAAGTTAGATGTTGCTGGACTGTGTCCACCTGCCCAGTGCTTTTCACTGCTGGTGTATGTTCCCCAATCGCGGATGTCTGTTTCACTACCCAGTCTACATGGTGCTACATAACCAGGTGATTTAGTACTGTGAACAAATGACATACATCCAAAGATACTGGTTAGCAACTGCTTCATATAAACCTCAGACATCCCAATGGGACATATCCGTCACCGTATTTCCAATATAACACCACCGGAACATGTTGATTACCTATGTTTTCATTTAACCATGTTGTCTTCATAGGTGGGAATGCCATATTTACATATCCTACTTGACGTTGTGTGTGTGCCATTAGTATGTGTTCCACAGGTCGCACATCTGTTCCGCTGTACGGTAGCGGGTGCTCCTCATTCTGTTGCTGGCAGATTGAGTGCTGTGTACGCCGGTGTTGGCACAACGGTCCGGCTTTGTATGTGGAATGTCAACTGTAGTCCCTATGTGTATTTCCTGTGTTATGCCTTACCGCGGCTATGTAATTTACCCGGGTTTGCAGTTGTGGGTGCCATCTTGGCCATACAGGTGTCCATCCATGAGAATTGCCTACTGGACACTAGTATAGGGCTGTACACATTCCACACCTGCATTTAGCATTCTCCGGTGGATGGTTTGCATTATTAGCGGAATGTAAGGCAGGTGCTATGCACACATCCCTCCCACGGGGCGGGACAAAGGATTGCCTGCGAAACAACACCGAGCCCGGAGTCTACATACCCAGAATCCCTTGACTGCAACAATTTACAGTACCCATTACACATCCGTCATGTGTGCGGGACTGTGATGTGGACGCAGTTCTATGGACCCGGTACCCTGGGTATTTCTGTGCATCTGTGCTGCATTACATGGACGGCTATCAGCAACATTAAACACGCTTGCGGTGCATATGTGTACCTGTGACGACAATGAGTTCAGTTAGGTGATGAAATAAGGCGGCATTCCTGTCTTTAGACAAATTTTTGGGTCCTACAATGGACACCACTGTGCATATGTAAAGTGTAGAGCTTGTCGGACTGTGTCCTTGTGAGCAGTGGGTTTCACTGATGCTGTGTGTTGAGCAATCGCGGATGTCTGCTTGTCTACCCATACTGTGTAGTGCTACAGGAACCGTGTCTTCCGACACCAGAACCCAATGGTGTACATCCAATGTTGCAGGTTAGCAACCACTTTCATACCCAGCGGTCACGATTGGGTGGTATTGCCACTTTATTATCGGAACAACACCTCCAGACTGTGTACATCACGGGAGCTTTAGGCCAGTCTTACCAGCCATTTGCAATTGTAATTAGCACACACGTGTCAATACATGTATGATAAGACATATTATCATGCAGAAGTTAAACTATGTTATTTGGACATTGGCTTCTGCTATTGGCATCCGTTGCTGCGAGTGTTGCCAGTTACCATACACATTGCTTGCTCAGAGGCAGACTACACAATTCTGCACACTACTGTGGTCTCCTTTAAGGACCCTGAGCCAGTGGTCGACAGTACTGCAGCCACTGCATCAATCACATTTGCCATCTACCAGTACCTACAGGACTGCATGAACCTGGCATTCACTTAACCAACTGTGGTTCATTGTACCAATGCCAAGCATCCAGTGTGGTGTACCCCAGCCATACACAGGATGTACAACACGAGGAGGTGACTACTACAACGTGGAGCGGACACCTTGTGAGGTATGACACCCTTGGTCATCATATGTGTAGAGTTACACACTGTCGTGCCATGGTCCAGGGCACATTCCACAGATATACCTACATGGACCTGGCTGACAATCATACCACCATCAGATGCTATGCTCAACACCTGGGAGGTCACTCCCACATATGCTCTGACTGGGTTCACAAAGAGGTGGAGTTTACTCAACATACACACATTGCCAACAAACAGGCTGACAAGTCCAGTATGGACATCTCCACACCCTCCCCCACACATGAGGAGATGTCTGTACCAGCGGTTTGTGACACACAGGTGGGACATGCTCTCTCCAGGGTAGTGGACATAGCATCCATGAGACCAGCTGGTGACCCCACTGTGTACTCCACTATCTCATTGAGGTATTAGACCCACAGTTAGGACAGCTATTTCTTTGTAGCCTCACCTCAGGTAAGGTACCCAGGTTGTGTCGCATGGCAACTGTAGTCCCACGTCACAGGGCCAATGCCTCCACTGAGCCTGGTTATTACTGTCCCATTACCATGAGGTGACCTATCTGCAAAGACATGGGGAGGGATCGTACATGCTCGTATATGACTGCATAGGGGACATACATACTTTGCATCCAACACGGTTTGTCTTGTTCAGGGGCGGTTCATGCCTTTAAGGCATGGGTGAAATCTTCGACAGTCACCGAGGCCATTGATGGGGTGTTGCAGTCCATACAGCCTACCTCAACCTGGCAAAGGCCTTCATCACATTACCCCTCAAGTATCGCTGATAAACCCATTGGCTGGGATGTGGACACGACATCACAGAATGTGTTGGAAACTGTCTATGCGACACAACCCACACAGTCATAGTTGCTGGCAGCGTGACAGACCTACTGCCTGTCGCAAGTGGTGTCCCATGGGGCCCTTCCGTGGGTCCACTCCTGTCATACATCTACATTTCCACGGTACAGGCACACACAGGGGTTTTGTGGGCAACATTGTTTGTAGATGACTGCAACACAGGTGCCATAGTGGGACGGACATCTGACACAGATATCCTTCGGAGGGGCCTCCCAGATATGCATATCTGCTGTCAGGGACATGTCCCACAGCTGAATGCTAAGTAATGCAACATCATACCTGTGGAGAACTACTAGGTCACCCCTGTCCAGCATATAGGTGGCTGTCCACTCAGCACAGGGGTGATTACCAGGGATCAGGGGACAGAGTTTGTTGGTCACCATTCATTCAACACACACGTTGCTATCGTGGTTGTATGGGACTTCTACATTGCCCACCTGTTTGTGCAGGGATTCACATCTACATCAGGCTCGGTCATTGTCTCCTTGTACGCATTACGTGTTACACCTATGATTTACTACATTGCCCCATTCAGACTGTATCTGACCATACACCTACAGCAGCTGGGAAGCCCTCATAGGTTAATTGTTGTACAGATGCAGGATGACATCATTTTGTGTTATGCTGGCCCACTTGTAGGACCCCTGCCACATTACGTCACATACCTGCTGTTTAGTGTTGACCTGTGCCTGACATATGTGGCCATGTCAACCCATATGTCATGTGTATGCTTCACCTACTGTATCTGCATCCCCAGAACCACTAGGGCAGGTGACATTTACCTTGTCACGGTCATTAATGGGATGTGTTTGAGTGACACATATATCACCCAGACACTCATAATGCTGTGGATCTACATCACAGTACATGTGAGACAGAGATCCTTCCTAGCCTTGTTCACGGGTATGTTGTCCATTGGATGGGGAATTGCAGGTATATGCCAGGGATTACATCATTATCACTGCTTGACGGAGGTACAGCAAAATCATGAGTATTTTATCTGAAGCACAGAAGGTTGGCAAAGTCATCCTAACTATGGTGTAGTGTTATGGCTGAACCTGGGACGATGGCCTACCCTGTACCTATGGTCATATGAACCTATATTCATAGTTTGTCACATTTACAATTGTCTATCCCCTATACTCTTTCTCCAGTGTATATTTCTGTGGCACATGATTGTCCTCTGTATTACATGCAGGTATGCTGTGTACAGTGCACATACGTCACAGTTGATGACAGTGTATCTGTGTCCCTAACACTGTGATACTGAGGACTACCACACATCCTTCACAACATTACATGCATATGTCCATTCTATTCTTCTTTGGCCTATGGGTGGGTGTTAAGGCAAACATTACACAAGTCCCTGTTTGTGCATGCTTCATGTTGATGTTTGACCAGGCTCCGTTGCAGTCGTGTGTTGGACAGTAGTGTTTCTGTGTGGTTGCCATGTGTTTTTATTGCCAGTACATCTGTGGGAGTTGTGGTTGGCACATGTTCCTCTTTGCAGGGACACCCATCCTGGGGTTTGTGTCATGCATCTGCACTTGGCACCTGCCATATGTCCTGTACTATTCCCACAGTCGTGTATGCCTTCATGCACTACTACTGCGTGTTACAGGCTGTTTGTATGTGGTACACATGGACATTGTGATGGTTGGCTTGACCTATTCCCATGCTAGAACGTACACATCTGTCAATTAAGTTGTTTAAATCAAACTGTAACACTCATTCATATTTCAAAATGACAGTCAATAACACAGGAAGCTGAGGTTAATAACATTTTACTACTGTGCAGCAGGAGGCAAAGAACTATGCAGTACATGTGTAGACATTTGTTGTACTCTATACATGTTACATCTGTATGAGCATTGTGTATATTATCATCTTTTGCAAACATTAATGATGTGGTCAGTCACAAGGCATTTACATTGCTAGAGTCCACAACGTTGTATTCCTACAACAGTGCTCAGGTAATGCTTATTAAATGTTTTCCCATGAGGATAGCACAACCGTGCGAGCCGCATATTCAATTAGACTGTACTTCGGTAAATTCTGCTCTGTCATGGTTCCAACACTGTTCAGATTCAGTCCTCACTCCATTTCCTACTAGGTTCCTTTGTCTCTTTGCTGAGCAGCTGTACTCTGTGTTACAGCTCACAAGCCTATCCTCCTCAGTGGAAGGATGACAGATATACCTGTACATACATGTATTATTCTCTAACCGAGCAGATGACTAATGCTGAATGACATACACCTGCTGCACTGGTTACTGCTAGGGTCAGGGTTCAATCACACTGCAGCTACACTACAGGCAATTACATGCATGATAAGCTCTACTGCCATATTGTACGATAGAATAATATGCATTATACACTATTTGCTTCTAAAGTTGCACGTCATATATATGTTTAAATATGTATTTTGCTAACATTCTCCCTCCTTTGATTGCTTCTATTCTATCCAGAAACATATACAACATTATTTCATTCCCTAGCCTCTTCCTCTGTGGAACGTTTAACTAGGCAAGTAATTTGTTGTACATTTCAGGAAGGATTGCATTTTCTATTGACAAATACCACTACAGGTCTTGATACATAGTCTCGGTACAGATATGTCGCCAGAGTCCCTGACTAATACTTACATGCAAAGTATCCCGCAATAGACACATGCTCCCAATATGAGCAGAACAACACAAATGGCAATCATGATATTCAGTATGACCGACCCCATCCACCAAATGGTTTGTGGAAATGGTTCGTCAGTGGGTTTGGGCCTGGTTCCGCCATGGATGACACCTGCTGTATTACCTCTAGGTGGGCGTTGATTCTGGTCTTTTCATGTGGTAGTTGGACACAGCGATCTTCTTTAATAAGCACGCACGTACCAATTCTCGGCGCCACGGTGCAGTCGTGCGCTATTACATTTTGTGACACAACAGTTCTCATTGCATCCAGTTCATCAGTCACAAGTTCAAGAGTGGAAAGTCACATTCATCATCCCTCCGACAGGTTTTGATAACTTCCTCTGTTCCCTGATTGATTTCACTACTCCACCAGCTGGGAGTGTTCCAGCCCAGGTTATGACGCTGTCACACAAGTCCATATGAATCGGTATTCCTTTATCTCTTGCAGAAGACTGGAATGTCAGAACAGCTTCCATTTCACCCACTGGATTACTAGGTTTCTCGACTGTGTTCCCAGTTCTTCGAGCTATATGTGTTATAGTACGTTTTGCACCCAGAGGCAATTGTGCAGTATGTCATGTGACTGGAGCCAGATAACCCAAATAACAACTGCCGGACCAATTCCCAGGTAACCATTGATATGCTTTTTTCCCCACA
Organism: Protopterus annectens; assembly: GCF_019279795.1. Classification (NCBI taxonomy): domain Eukaryota; kingdom Metazoa; phylum Chordata; order Ceratodontiformes; family Protopteridae; genus Protopterus; species Protopterus annectens. The sequence continues at coordinate 1,994,966,843 of NC_056737.1, forward strand.
AACAACATAACAATATTCTACTTTACTACTGATGCGGGTTACCTCTGCATGTAACATTTTCCTGTCTCTAACAGAGGACTGTTTATACAATTCAGGATGTTTCTGCACATCCTTCCACATTGTTCTCATGATGTTTCAATACAGATAATGAATGGTGCTACAAGTAGTACTGTGATCTTTGGCTGTTATATGACATTCGTAAGACACAGTTATGTTACAAATACTCCCACAAACTGAAACTGTATCATGTTTATGATAACATACAATTCCTTTTTGTGTGACAGGTAAGTACAGTGCCACGTTGTCCTGTGATCTCACAGAACCTGTATCAGAGTGTAAATATTCACAAGTCTCAATCTATCCCCAAGGGGACAACATGCATCGGAAGTCCTCCATATGATGTACGTATGGCAGTACAAACACAGCAATTTAAAGTGTTCATAGTCTGTATATGCACACACGCCATGCCTAGGTATTTGTTGAAGTGTGGAAGACACTCTGTGGCCAGTTCATCACGTATCAGTATTTGTATCCGTGTAGTTATGTGCAGGTAAGGTCCCAGCAAATGTAAAGTAAACACAAACATGGTTAATAGGTGTATAACCATTAGGACAGCAAACAGAAATGTCTTTGGGGTTGCTTTGTATTGTTATACAGTCTTGCCCGGTGATTCAGGCTCTATGGTATATCAGCTACAAGATGTCAATCAGACTTGATATCCTTTACCGGTTTGTAAAATGTGAGGTGGACCCAGGACGACCTCTCTGCAAACTTTACTGCAGTAGGCGTTGCCAACAGGAGCTGGTACAGACCTTCACACTTTCCACTTGCCAATAATGTTCTTTGGATAACAGTGACATGCACACAGGAGACTGGTGTCAGCTATGCGTCCATCTTCGTTTGCTCTTTATCTGTAAAAGACTTTAACTGAAGAACAGTGTTATTGGTTAACAATCCTCTCATGTCACCTGCTAATGAGCCATCGACCTCCGGCTCTGCAGGCATGACAGCTTTCCACTCTGGCACATGATATGCCATTCCACATACTACTCAAGTGCAGCACTTTACATTTGGAACTGTTGTCATGCTCAGCAATGCTAGAGGTAGACAGCACATGTAAGTCGCCTGGATGTCACCCACCAACCTCCTCTACTTATTTCTCGGGATCCCACTTTACGGCGCCAGCTGTCATGCTGACTGTGGGTTGTACATGCAATTTACATTCATGGAAATACAAAATAATCCCCAGGTTGCGTGATTGTCTGGTTCACTACATGTGTTCTATTGTCACTGTAGCTTCTTTACAGCATGCCAGATCTAGGGATACTTTATTGTACTGGCACCTTTGCCACTGCTGCTGCATCCGGATTCATGGTTGGGAATGCTTCTACCCATTATGATTATATATATGTGTAATCACTAAACAGTATTTGTTCCCTTCACATTTATTCAGATGTATGAACTCCATACAAATAGTACGGAACAGTTATGGTGGTGTAGGTAAACTCACTCCCTTCGGTTTAAATGCCTCCTGTGCATGATATCTACTGAAAATGTGACACGCTGCTCATGATGTTTGTATGTGGTTCGTAATTCCGCATGTTAGGGTATTCTGTTAACCAAATGTACCGTCCCCCTGTTGAGACATGTCTCTACCCATGGCTCCACAAAGCCGCATATCTGAATACATTAGACGTTAATATTGGCTTTATCACTGTGGATATGTGCGGTCCGTGTTCAGGGATTGCTCCTCGCCATACCCACGTCGGCTTTTCTGCTTTCGTAGTTGATGTTTGCATTGTTTGTAAAATTTCTACATCTAAACTGTCTGAGGTTTGTCATTCCTCATTCACACAAACACTTTCCAACTGTGAGGCTGCTTGTTTTGCAGATGCATGGGCCCATGCCTTACCTTTCCTACTGTTATCCTGTTGCTTTCTATGACTTGCACATTTACACTTACCTACTTTAGTGGGTAACTGAATGGAGTCTAATGCATTCAAGATCAATTGCATGATTAATCGGTTTACCGGTGGATGTTATCATTCCCTATTCTTCCACTGCTGCTCATAAACATGCACTGTACAGACAACATACTGACTATCGGGACATATGTCCACACATCAGTTTTCCACTACAGTACAAGCACGTGTTAAAGCTATCTATTCTGCTGCTTGAGCAGACACGTTATGCTGCAGGGTTTGGCCGTCTACAATCTCATTATCAATAACTACTGCATACCCTACTTGATTCGCTCCTGTTGGACTCTGTCTACATGATCCGTACACATTAATTGTCACCTCTGCATCATCTAAGGGTATATCAGTGATATCATGTCTGTGTGTAGTTATTTAATCCATTTCGTATAGGCAACTGTGTGGTGTGCCATACACAGGTGTCGGACGTGACGTTGATAGGTTTCATGTTGTACAACGTTCAATCACCATATGAGGTTGAATCAGTGGTATGGTCAAACAAGACAAATGTCTAGCATGTGTCAGGAATGCTATCTTCTCTTGCAGCAGACTGATCGCAACTGCATGACACATTCTCACAGTGAGAGGGTGGTCTAGTAACATTAAGGCCGGGCCTGTACTGCCATGGGTGCTACAACAACTGCCTGTACACAATGTGGCACTGACCATGCCACAGTGTCCAACTGCAATGAGTAGTGAGCTATGTAGCGTTGCTTACTTCCATGCTGTTGCATCAAGACTGACGTCATATATCTCCGCTTACAATCTACAGTCTGACAACATGTGTTATGATTATTCAGAAGACCTACTACAGATGTTGCAGCTATCAATCGCTCTAGTCTGCAGACAGCTGTTTCTGCTACTGTTATCCAGTGTAGTATGTGTTGTGCTGCCATAGGTGTATTAAAGATTACGGCAGACAATACAGCGGATTCCACAGCATTGTTTGGTAACCAGCTTTGACAAATGTTAGTCGGCCCAGACAGGACTTCATTCCCTTCTTGTTAGTTGGCTTGTGTGCTTATGAAATTGCTACCGTCCTATCGTAATGTGATGTTCTACCCTACTTGGATACCACATATCCCAGGTACTTGACCTGTATTCTCTGTAGTTGCAATTTATGCTTGCTTACTTTATGTCCCTGTTCTGCTGAATATCTGAATAATGCTATTGTATCTTCCATACATTGCTGCTGGGTAGGGGCCGCAAGCAGAATATCATCCACATAAAGTAGAACTTGACTGGCCCCGGGTGGAGTTAACACCGGAATGTAGCTAGCCATCTCCTGTGGGAATATCGTTGTACTTTCACAGTATCCCCGCGATAGCCGGGTATGGCTGTATCTGTTACCCTGAATGTACATACGAAGCAATACGGACTATCTGGATGTATAGGTATTGCAAAGGAAGCATAGCTTATATGTACCACGGTAAGATAGTTCTGTGGCGTGTTCATAGCATTGAATATAGTGTGTGGGTCTGGCACCATCGCTACCCTAAGTATTATTACGTGATTTACAGCTTGTACATACTGTACCATCCGCCATTCCCCCTTTGTTTTCCGATCAGAAGATACAGGGGTATTGCATGGTGAATAGCGATTACTTTGTAGATGGGGAATTCCCTCTGTGACTTTACAGATATCTTCTGGTGTCCACGGTCTATACACTACGGGGTTGGGTCCTGGCCTTCCTGTCCTGCATGAGGGTTCGGTACTTCAATTAATTGACAGATATCCTCACTCTGTTCTAGTGACTGTCTTCTTACTCGGGTGTTCCTAGGTATGTTACGAGTTCGGGATGTGGTTTCAATAGCTTCTGTTACATTTGGTCATTGTGCTACCTCTGTTGCCACAGGATAACGTGTGGGGACTAGCCTGCCCTCCCGCTTCATATCCTGGATGTGGTATCGGAGGTGGTAGGGTGTTGGGGGGCTATCGGTACTACTGTATTATGATCTTCTCTGTGTACGTATGATGCTTTGACATTTGTAGTGTTCTGTTCCCTTCAGTTCACTACCTCAATCCACCTATGTGCATGACGGATACCCAATTGTCGCTGTTTTGTCGCCTGCACATCTTAGGGCTGCCACCTTTTCAAATGCACAATGTGGGACATTAGTGTTCGGAACGTGTAATTTTCCAGGGAAAAGCATACCCACGGCCAGTACATGGGACAGGATTTCACTTTTTGCCAGGGAAGCAACCAATTGTTGTAGCATTTCAGTTGCTTATTCTGTTTATTATGATATTTTGTTGTTCCAGATACATAATTACTGTTTTATGCTACCATTTTGAAATATATCTGGGAAATGTTTGTCCTGTGATTTCAGGATATTTGCCATTTTTTCGGTTTGTTTGCAGGACACAACTGGCCAAAGAGGGACTGTCCCTCTCAGGGTGGAACAGGTGTTTACCGTAGAGCATGTGCATCACATTTTCAGGGATTACAATGTTTCAGTAACGATATTTTGTGTAATATACCATAAATGTCGTATTTATTACCCCATTTTGCTGGATAACTCACATTATGTGCTCTCTGCGATTGCATATACTTCATGTCACCCGTCAAACACGGATCACATGATCTGTTTCTTCAATAATCTCCCATATCCTCTACACGACTGCTACGTACCCTTCTCTCATACCACGTGGTGTCTCCTTCCCTGTATCCACTGTAGTGTCTACAATGACTATTTACTCTGCTGTGTGTTCCCCTGACCTATGTTCAGATTTAACAGTATGTGGGTAGGTCTTCGACCCGCTATCACTACTGTTAACAGAAACACAATGTAGTCTGGTCCCTGATCTACAATAGAGACAAAGAGGCAAACACTCCTTACCTGAGCCTCCTGTTTAAGGCTGCACGATTTCTTCTTGGGATCCAGTTTTCCGCTTTTCAGCCACAGATCAGACAGTAAACAGCCTCTTTACACACAACAATTCAGTCGGAGGTCTTTTCATTCAAGAAGAACCATTTAGGCAAATTCTCCTGCGTAGATGTCTAACCAGCCATGCACTCTGACCTGTAGCTTACCAAGGGAATTCGGATTACAAGGATCACAATGTCAAATAAGTTGTTAAAACCAGACTGTAGTTATCAGTAGGCTTTTCTAAGTGACAGTCAATAACACAGGAGGCTCGGGTTCAGAAAGTTTTAGTAGTGTACACAGGCAGGCTAAATCATATACAGTCCAAGTATGAGAGTTTTGTCTGACTCTATACAGTAAGCAGTTACTTTATATAGTGTTTACAATCAGCTTTTGCCCACCTTACTGACGTGGTCGGTCACAGGGCATTTCCATCACTATGGTCCACAATAGTCTATACATACATGGGTGCTGGGGTCGTGCTTTTAAAATGTTTTCCCATGAGAATAACACAGCCTTGCAAGGCACCTTGTCAATTACACTGTCCTTCTGTGATTGTAACTGTTTCAAGGACCCTAGACTGTTCCGATACAGTACTCAGTTAATTTCTTAATACGCTGCTTTGTCTCTCTGGTAAGGAGTTGTACTGTTATCTTCGATTGAGCTCACAAGGCCATCCTCCTCAGAGGTAGGGGTGATGTTATGCATGTACATACATTTATTGTTCTGTAACCCAGCAGATAATTAATGCTGACAGACATAAGCCTGCTGTACTGGTTACTGCCAGGATCAGAATTCCATCACACTACAGCTTAGCTTCACCAATTACATGCAGGCTTACTTCTACTGCCATATTGTACGGTACAATTCAATGCATTATATAGTATTTCGAGTCTAAACTGGCACTTCATATGTGTTTCTATATATATATTTCAAACAACATCCATCCGGCCATATGCATGTTGTTCCGTCCTTTACCTTGACCGTGTGTATTTGGCCGTCCGGCAACGCTACTCTCCACATGTGATGTCCCACCTTCCCCTTCTTTGCCTGTAGCACCCTGTTAGGACGTCCTGTTTGATAGGCACGTGTTCCGCTATATGTGATCGACTTCACTGCATAGCTAAACATCGATGCGGTGGTTCAACAACCCGACTTGTCCACATGTGTACAGTTATGTGCACCGTGTCGTATGCAAACCTATATGGTTTCGACGGGTACATACCACATGCAGGATGTACACATTCTGCAGACACATTCACATGCAGCCATTTACATATCTGTACCTGAGGTGGGCTGGTGACATGTGGGTAATGATTTGGCCGCGTGGCATTGCCTAACACAAACATCTTACCACATTTCAGGTATGCACATTGTGTGTGGGGGTATAGCTGCACACGGATGCTAGCAGGTTAGGGTGCACAGGTGTACATGGGTGGGACTGACATGTAAATGAGGCTATTGTGTATTACATCTGAATGCATGGGTTCTGCTTCTGGATATTACACTTCAACATACGCCATCCAGTGTATGCGACAGAGACGTTGCTGGGTGTGGGATATGTTGCTATGCACATGTTTGCCTGTGTTTAAGGTGTCTTGATTCCTTCCTGTTGTTATGTCGACACAGCTACCCGGCTATGTACTCTCACAACTGCTTGTGACCATTATGGTTGGCACCTTTTCCAATGCCCATAGTGAGGCATGTTATGTGGAAACTTCGGAATTTGCAGGACTACACATACCCACGGCAAGTGCAGTTGACAGAACTTCACTTGTTTGCCATACTATAAGCTTATTCTGTAAGCATTTGGGTTCCTTATTCATATTCTTATGCCATGTATGTGTTTCATATACAAATGTATATGTTTTATACTACTATTACATGTATATTGCGGGAATATGTTTGGCAGGGGATCAGAGGTCATTTTCCATTTTTCCGATTGTTGCAGGGACACAACTGTCCAATCAGGGACTGTCCATGGCACATTGGGACAGCTGGTAACCCTGGTGACCATGCCCATGTCGCTACTGGGGTTGCCACCTTTCCAGTTTCCAAGCTGGGATATTTCCGGGACTCACATATGAGTTTACAGGCCGACACTTACACACGGTCAGTATATAGCATAGAACTTCACTTGTTTGCCTAAGTAGAAGCTTATTGTTGTGGCAATTTGCTTGCTTATTCTGTTTCTTGTGACATTTAGGTATTTCAGTTACAGAAATGACCGATTCATGCTACCATTACATTAAATACGGGATATCATTATGTCCTACAATCTTAGCACATTTGCCATTTTTAATACGTTTTTTCGGGACACAACTGCCCATAGAGAGACTGCCCCACCCAACGTGGGACAGGTGGTGACCTTAGTCGCTGCTCCTATGTCAGTGCGGCGCGCTGACATGCTGCTGTACACCTTCTCTGAGTGTAACCACTGACTGTGCATTGCGGGACAAACGCGGTCATATGCATATCCTTTGCTCCTTGGATGGGTACACTTAAGCCTTCGTGGCTTGTATTTGCTTCTCCGTTTATTTGGGATGGGTACTATGCTGCATACTCTACGTGCGTTTCATTCTGCACGGGACCTGGCTGCTGCCATTACTATTATGGGCGGACCGTGGCTGTCAGCACATTAGGTTGCTCACCTCATGCCGGCTTAGACACGCCTCCAGACGCATCCTACCTGGGCTCGCTCACGTACACTACGCACGTGTCTTTGGTTGCGGTGCACTCTCATTAATATGCATATGGCGCTACTGCACCGGCTATTCACTGCACCGCCGGCGCAGACCTTACGCCGGCCTTGCGCCGAGATTCATGAATCCCGGGGTATGAATAAAAAGGATGCATTTATATTACCATACAATGAAGTTTCTTACGCAATAGTTAATATATTAAATGAGACATGGACCAGTGTATTCACTAACAAGACAGAATTTATGAATATTCTAGGCAACTACCCAAAGGTTACTTACAGTAGGGGTAAGAGCTTAAAAGAATATTTGGAGAGTAGTAACAATAGTCAGCTTTATAAAAATTCAAAAATGAGTAAATGTGGTTTTTGTAGGACATGTAAATATATAAATGATGGCCCTTATGTAGCAGTACAAAATTACGGTAGATCTATTAAGTGTCCAGGCTATTGTAATTGTAATACAAAAATGGTGGTATATTTAGCCTCATGTTTATCTTGTCCAGCTTATTATGTGGGAAAAGCTATTAGGAAGTTGAGAGACCATATTATGGAACACAATAGAGATATAAAAAATAAAAAAGTGACCAATTCCTTATATACACATAGTATTACATGCAAAGATTTTAAAAGGTTTATATTTTTTGTTATTGATAGGATTCCTTATAGCACTAGTAAAGAAGGTGATGGCAATAATTTACTAGAGGTTAAAGAATGCCTGTGGCAGTTAAGCCTAAATGCCAGTAACATACCAGGCATCAATGAACAAATTTCGATTTCAAATATTTTGAAATACAAGTCACATTTTATTTAATGGGAAGTAATTAATTAATATATATATTTTTTATTTTTTATTAGTGATTATTATTAAATTATTACCAAATAATACATTTATACATTGTCTTATTTAAACACATATATTTATTACATTTATTCATATTTAATATATTTATTATATTCAACATTTTAGATTATGTATATAGTATGTATAAATTGTATTTATTTATATGGTACCTGTGTTAAAAAGCTATTGTACTCCTACACATCACTATTATTTATTAATTAATTTTTAGGTAACAGCAGCTTGACATTATATTTAGAATTAACTGTACCTTTAAACTCTTTTATTTTTACAACATTATTAACATTGCTGATATGTGCTGATTGTATCAATGGAGGCGTTGGTTAAATGACAAGAAAAAATATGGCAAGTGATTGGCTATGCATGATTAACCTCATTATTTAAAAGATGTGCATAGTGAAGTTTTTATTACTCTGAAGATACCCACAGAATTGATGGGTGGAAGCGCTCAGTATTTTTATGTTTTATTCTTGCTCTGTTAATTTTTCGTGTTAATTGTGAAATTTTATTAAATACAGTCCTGCGTGGAACCAGATCCGCCTTGGTTGTTTTACTAGTTGTTGCTGCCCTTTGGTATTCGTGGTGTTTTTTTTAAACATGGCTAGCGGTACCGATAGACAATCACTCATAATCACAAAAATGGAGAAAATAAAAGCTTCCTTCTACATTAATGTCATTTTTGAGTGGTGGGATCATTAGGTAGGGGAGAAAAATGCATGCTGGAGAAGAAATAATGTACTTTTTCATGTAGTTGTAATAATTAAAAAAAGAACAAGAAAATCCTCAGTATATAATTATAGTTACATCAGAGTTCAAAATCACAGGAAATATTTAAAACAACATTGCAGGACAGTCTCAAATAAATAAAGAAAAACATCTAAATTAAGCTCAGATATATTTCTGACTATATTTAAAATAATTATACTGTTCCCTTACTTAGAGATCAAGCATGACAGATGTGATGAATGGGTCTTCTTGACAGGTCAAAGACAAAATACAGAATGCTCAGTCTCTCAGAGAATTCTTAAATTAATGTCCCAAATATTACTGCTGGGATAGTTTGCAGTATGATATCACATCTTGTTGTCTGACTCCATCCCAGGTGAAAACCCCCACTGATGCAGCTGGTAGCATTCAGTATCTACCTGTGAAAATACATAGATATCAGATGTTTTGGCAAATGGTGGCAGTTGTAAAATAATTTACATTCCACCACATTTAAAGACAATACAAAAATATCTAGTTGTAGACATTATGTCTCCTGTTGCACTGATACTGAAAGATAATATCTGTTTTTATGAGTCAGACATAAAGTAATTCAATCTCAACTGCAAACAACCAAGTAAAAGAATATTTAATATGCAGTGGGTGGGGGATGCAGGGGGCTTGCCCCATGCAAAAACATTATCGGTAACACGGACATTCGACATTGGAATGAACTATATACTTCACTCCAGGTCCCAAATGAGTCTTTACACTAAACACTGGAGACCACTTTGTCCCACTTCTAGGTATTTGACACACTCACTCTTAAATATTTGACACACACAAACAGTCTTGGGAAAGACTGGCATGGATTTATTGGCTATGTCTTCTTTCCCAAATTCCAGGGTAATGGCCGCCACCAGTCAAATACTACAATACCCTTCACAAGGGGGTATTCAATTATGTTGGATAAAATAAATATTGATTTAAATGGTAGCATGTAATCCCAGCAGTAAGGCTTTTCAGAGTGGCCCTGGAGTTATTACAAAAAGCATAAATACTCTCAGGTTACTAAAAGTACTTTTTAAATAACCAGCCACGATAAAATGTAGAAAAATATTTAATAAATAAAATAATTTCAAACATATATACATGGGATAACTGTTTCCAGTGAACCACAGAGTTTCACACACAGGAATTATGATAATAACACTGAAGGATAGGCTTCACACTGATTGTAAAAAAACTCTATCTAATTGTAGTTCCCTAACTGTCTAAAGATTAACTATCCCTGTCTAATCTAACTAATTCAGTAAGGCAAGATGATACTCTTACTTCTGCCATGCAAGATAAGAATTTCTGTCCACTCTTCAAGATGTTGTCTGGTCCTCACTTGCTGGAATAGCATTTCCTACTATTTCTGCTGAGCAGCTCTGGAAAACTCTGAGTGATAACTACTGATCTGGAAAACAACTGTCAACTCCTACAAACTGAACAACTACTGCAAACTAAACTTTAACTGTCTCATCACCTGCTTTTCTAGCAGATTTTTTTAAAGTCACAAAAAGCTGTTATGAGAATTCTACTGTCTCATGTCAGACTTTAAAAAGTAAACAAAACAGCTGCTATGCAGAGTCTGTTCCTTTCACATCTGTCACACAATGACATCACATCTAGGTCAGCTGGCTGTCATAATCTACATTCAGAATTCTTTTTAAAACATGTATATTTGGTCAGCCATTAGAACACTGTTTTATTCAAACAACTTACACAAATCAAAGCAACAATAAAAAAAACATAAACCTATTTACAAAATTATAGCTAGTCATGCTGGCATATATAACGCAAGGTAATTTACAATTATTTACAAATATTCAGCCAGTCATGCTAGCACAGATACCAATATCTGATATCCTCACAATGTTCTTAAAATGTTTTGAAATACTGTGGAGCTTTTCTCCCCAGGTCTCTACTGAAAAAGGGCCCCTACCCATTCGGACTTTCTCAGAAATCAAATGTTGTTCTCCAAAGCCAACTTCATGCTTCTTAAGACAGAAGTGGTGAACTTCATGACACCCATGCAGATGGATAATACAGTTACAACTGCTGAATCCTACACAAATGCGGTCTATAAGCACTTACACAAGTGCATGGATCATGCTATCCCAAACAGAACCAAGACGCTATCCTCCAATAAAAGGAAGCCAATCTGGTGGTCCCCTGCCATAAACAAACTGTACAACAGAAGGAAGAAACTATTGCAAAAGAGAGTAAAATCCCATGAGTGGAGGAGCTCCCTGGTCAGCCTCAGTAAGAAGCTGAGATCTCTTATAAGATCCTCCAAAGCTAGCTACAAAAACAAAATTGCCACTAAATCAAAAGGCAACCACAAAGCATTCTATAGCTATGTCAAGAACCTAGATGGCAACACCCAGATCTGCTCTGAGTTACAGTACAAAGGCACGAAAATTACAGAACCAACTGATATTGCCAACATCCTGGCAGATCAGTTCATTGCTAACTTTACCCCCATCTCACCCCCTAAAGGTCCCATATCTATACAGGAAGAATGCAGAGTCCCTGTAATCACAACTACACAGGTAAAAGCTGCACTCTCTAAAGCCAGAAACACAGCATCCATGGGACAGGACAACATCCCAGGCTGCATTTTACACGAACTTCAGAACGAACTGGCTCCCCACTTAAGCACCATGTTCAATAATAGCCTTGCATCAGGCTTTGTGCCCACTGAATGGTGCACAGCAACAGTTATCCCACTCCACAAAGGGGGAGCTACCACTGATCCTGGGAACTATCGACCAATTAGCCTGACGAGCCTGGTCTGAAGGCCATGGAATGTATCATCATGGAACTCATAAACAAAGACATTGGTAACCTCCAAACTCTGGATCCCACCCAGTTTGGGTTTGGGAAAGGCAGATCATGCCTCCTGAACCTGATCGAATTCTTTGAGGCAGTCACCAAAGCCGTGGATGAGGGTAAGGTGGTTCACACAGCCTATTTTGACCTCGCCAAGGCTTTCAACACCATCCCTCATTCTGGAATTATAGCTAAACTCACTAAACTAGGTATAAATCCATACATCACAAGATGGGTTGCCAACTGGCTCACTAACAGAACCCACACTGTAAAAGTTGCAGACTCCAAATCTGACCTCAAAGCAGCGACAAGTGGAGTACCACAGGGTTCTGTCCTGGGACCTCTCCTGTTTGGTATCTACTTCTCTGAAGTGCAGGCTAACACAGAAGGCCTCTGGCTAATGAAGTTCACAGATGACTGCAAACTAGGAGCCATAGAAAAGTCCCCAAATGATGTGGACATCCTACAGAAGGGCCTCACTGAGACAGATGCCTGGTGTCAGAGCCATGGCCTCAAGCTCAATGCCAAAAAGTGCAGTGTCATCCCCTTTGGTAAAAACTCTGTACCCATGAACTACCACATAGGCAGCAATCTACTTAACACCGAATGCATAAGAGACCTTGGAACCCAGGTGGACACTAGTCTCTCCTTTGATAGTAACATCACCACAGTAGTCAGGAAGTCCTTCTATGTGGCACACCTCATCATAAAAGGGTTCTCATCCAGGAAAAAAGAGGTCATTGTTCCCCTCCACTTGTCACTCATTAGACCCATTATAGAGTACAACGTCCTTTTTGGAATGTACCTCACAAGACATCTGCAGCAGCTGGAAAGGCCACAGAAGTACCTCACAAAGAGGATTACTGGCCTCAAACAAATGCCCTACACTGACCGCCTCAAAAAACTCCAGCTTTACTCCATAGCATATTGCCTACTCCGAGATGATCTCTGCCTAACATATAAAGCTATGTCAAACCCAGAGCTGTTGGACATGCTACACCTAAAATATCCCAATCCTTCCGAGCTTCATGCTCTAGGGACCTAAACCTTGTCACCACAATAAACAGGACATGCTGGAGGGATAGATTCCTGTCCCAGAGACTTCCTATACTCTGGAACAAGCTACCCATCTATGTCAAGCAAAGTTCATTAGCACTCTTCAAGAAAAATCTTGATGAGTGGATGGGAAATAGGAAATACACCCCGGTGATCATTTCTGTGTCTCTGCTGGACAGTGGCACAGGAAAATAACTTTCTTGGGTGGAGTAAGCTATGGTACCTTGCTGGCTAGGCTTACGTAGGCCCTTGGACCGATAGCCTAGTACCTAGCTATGAACCTATGAACCTATAAATAATAAATAAATAAATAGATGTCATCAGTCCAACATTGTATAAGTTGTTCAATTCTTGCCTTCACTTATACCTTAATTCTAACCCAGAACATTATTCTGCAGGTATTGTTCCCATAATTTCCATTTATGTCTATGTAATTTGTTCCTACCCTTTTCTACAAATCTTACTTCTAGTTCTTTTATCTCTATTACAATACTCAAATACAGTTGGTTTTGACTTTGATTTCCATTTTCTAGTAATTGCTTTTTTTTGACAGCCACCAGAATTATCTTAACTATGTCTAGGCAATTCAGATCCTTTATCCAAGGTCAAAAGAATCATTTCCTTAATTATACCCATTTGCTTGTCCATTATTTCTGACAGGGTACTCTGTAGGGAATTTTTAAAGTCTGCTAACTCATTACACTCTCCAAAATTATATTCCCATCCTTAAATGTCTCTCTTTTTAACAGGTAGGTGGGGAAGCACCAATGTCTTATCTAGTTACCTTTTTCTTCCTCATCACACCTCCAACATTTGCCACCTACCTAAGGAAAAATTAATTGAAGTTTTGCTTAGTGTATAAAAATACCTATACTAACAATTCCCAGGCAAAAATATTAAATCTTCTAGACACTGTTGAATAATTGAGAGTCATACATATATCCTTCCATTGTTCCATTGTAAATTGTTTTTCATATCTCTCTCTTCCCAATTTTCTCAGACCTCCTCTGATTGATTCCAGTAACTGTCATGCACTATTGTAATAACAGCTTCTGATATAGATTCAACTAAAAACTCTACCAGAGCAGGTCTTTTACTCAGGATTTCCCTATCTCTTTCTTTTTGCCTATACTGTGATATCAATCCCTGATAGGGAAGGCAGTCTTTAGCCTGCAGTCCAAATGTCTTCTTGGCCTCTTCCTATTCTATTACTTTGCTATCTATAGTTATTTGCTCCCAGTATCTTGATTCCTTTGCCAGTTTTTTCAAGTAAATTACAACTCCTCTTTCCTATTCTGTATTCCTAATTGCAGTCACCCCTATCAGCAATCTCATTTCTCCGTTCTTGTGTTGGCTTAGTTATTAGAATACCGTCTGCTAGTGTACGAATACAATATTCTGTATTGCTGTTGTTATTCTCCTTAAGAATCTGCATCCAAAATCCCATTCTCTCCTTATTTCTTGAATTTCTCTTGTTTTATCATCATCCCTTTCCACTTTGAATTATAGCTTTCTGTTTGTGTTATGTATATGAGCCTTAATTGCATAGCTCTAAAATATTTGTTCAAGTCAGATAATCCTAAACTACCTTGTTCTATTGGAAGAATCACCTAATCTCACTTCACCATTGCCCTCCTCCCTTTCCAGATGAATTCCTTCAACTCTTTATTAATAATTGTTTACAACTTCTACTCTGGTTGATAAAATATACTGGACCTATATAGTATAAAACTAAAGAGGCTAAAATCATTTGCACTGTTTGCATCTTGCTGCCCATATCCATAAACAAGAGCTTCCAGTTTCTTCATTTTTCTCTTGTCTTTTGTTTTGTCTCTTCCCACGTATCCATAGCTGCCATGACAGAAGCCTTTTTACTCTATACTCCTAAATAATTCATTTTATTGGGACCCCATAAATATGTGTATTGCTGAACCAGTTCATGTGTGGGTACATAATTTACAAATGTAGACTTTGTTTTATCTAATTAATTTTGTATCTCCAAAAAAAAAAAAACTTGAAACTGTCTCAAAATGTTTCACAACACTGAGATCTCCTTGTCTGGTTTTATCAGATATAAAATAATACGGCCTGCAAATAAAGCCAAATATGCTTGATTACCACATCAATTATATCCCTGACTTTCTGAGTCCCTTATTTTATTTGCCAGTAACTCTAAATGTAAAGCAAATAAAAAAGGGAAAGAGGACATCCCTGCCTGGTTCCTCTTTTCATACACAACTTATCAGAGAGGAACCCTCCCACTTTAATTCTTGCCTCCAATGCTTCATATATCCTCCACATTCACCTTATTATTGTATCAGGGAACGGAAATGCTTCCATTGCCCTACACATGTACTTACTCAGTTGAATGCTTTATCAGCATCAAGACCCACCAACAACTGCAATAATGTCTTAAATTCTGCTTCCCTCCAGATCATCATTGCTCTGTTAATGTTGTCAGATGTGTTCCACCCCTCCACAAAACCACACTAGTCCATATCTATCAACTTTTGCAGCAGCCATGCAATTCTTTTAGCTATTATAGACATAAACACCTTATAATCATGGCTTAAAAATGAAATGGGTCTATATGAATCTGGATCTCCTTGGACTTTTGTTGTCTTTAGGTATTACAGCTACTACATCTTTCTTCCAGGATGCTGGTGCTTCCCCATCCTTTTAAAATACTCTTAAGTAGAACCTTCATTTATCTACCTCTAACTTTCATGTACTTAAATCTTCCATAGATATTCTCATTTGTGCTCTTCTTTAATACATTTTCAAAAATATCTTTAATACCTCTACAGAATCCCTGCTTATTTTTCTTGTTATACATTCCCTAAGTTTGGCAACAACCCTTTCTACTTTTTGTTTCCTAAGTTGTTCTTCTTTCAGCTTTTCCCAGTTAGGGGTCACTACAGCGGAACTCCGGTCCGCTAATGATTGGCAGTAGATTTTTACGGTGCCAAGGTACCAGCCCAATGCCCAACCTTCCATGAAGGCACACCCATTCACGCATGTCTTTCGAACACCACTCGACCATGGGGAGGACATGCAGACTCCACACAGAAGGCACTCCAGACAAGAATCAAATGGGAGAACCTCTTGCTGTGAGGCGACAACGCTACCGCTGCATCACCGCGGTTTACTTTCTGTTTCCTAAGTCATTGTGCTAAACGTTTTTATGGTCTGAAGTTATTGTCAAAAAACAGTTGCTTAACAGCAATCTTTCTAGACTCATGCATATTATCCAGATTATCCCTTATTTTCTCTTTAGCATTCTGCATTTGCATGTCCATCTGTGAGGTTCTTCTTAGTCTGCAATACTTTAACCTTTGTGAGTCCCTCTAAATAATTCCTGCTATTTCTTAACCATATCTTTTTATTTTATTTCTATCCTATTTTAAACTCCACTTTCATTTCATCCCTCCCACTAGCTATAACTTTTGAAGAAATTGTTATTTTCCCTAATAACTCTTAAATAATTTTCATCATCCATTCCTTAATTCCTGTCTTTTTAACAGGTAGGTGGGGAAGCACCTGTGTCTCATTTTTACTTCATTACCCTGCATTCATATCTTAGTTTTTATTGGTGCATGACCTAAAATAATTATTGGATGTGAGTCTAAACTTTCAATTAGATGCACATGTTCCTGTGAAATATAATATATTTGTGTAGTCTTGCCCAGTTATTGTATATTGGGGAATACTATATAACATTTCTCCATGTTCCTACTACTGAATTTGCATCTTCCATACCAAATATTTTCATAAATGTCTTTAGAAATCTTTCCTCTTTTGTTATATTTACCCTTCTAGGTCCCTGACACATCCTCATTATTGCAAATCAAGTTCCTGTCCTCACCTGTAAGTAATATTCCATCCTGCAAGATCACTACTTCTCATCAATTTTCTTAATCTCCATAATTGCAGTTTTAGGTGGAATATAAATACATGCCAGAGCAATCCTCCTGTCTTGTTAGTAGCCCCTTACAATCACAAATCTAACATTATTATTTTTCTTCTTCTATCACTGTTGGAACTCCTCTAGCAATTACTGTTAAGTACTCCCCTCTTCCTCTTTTCCCAATATTCTGCTGAATATCCATCCAGACTCCTTTCTTTATCAAATTTATATGCTCCTGTTTTCCAAATGTGTCCCCTGTAGCATTGCTATTTGCACTCTGCATTTCTTAATATAATTCAATAATTTTACCTTTTTGTCTATACATATGAGGCCACTTACATGCCAAAATATGGATAGTGTAACCTTTATGATAAGAAGTTATTATTCCTACCTGTTATACATGAAGCTTTTTAAAATGTCTTTTTCCAACTTTTCTGTTACATGCACCCACAGTGTCTGGCAGGTTGGTCTTTTATACAGTTGCTTGTTGTCATCTCCATTTGAACCTATGTCACACTTTTTAAGACTTTTTATTTTAATGAAAACCCCCAAAAAACAAACACACCCCATAACACCTCCATAATCCATAAAGTTAAAACAACACACACAACATTAAGTGCATCTTCACATAATATGTTTAACACTCCTGATAGGAACAATTGACCCAAACTGACAGCTGTATCCACAGGCATTACCTAACCAAAAATTAAGAATAGCCATTATAAAGCACATGTTATGGCCAGTACTTCTACTTACACTACTTGCTATGTGTTCTTTTCATATCTCTGTTCCTGTCCCAGATGTGAAAATTAGGGTATATGCTTTCAGAAAACATTAACTTTTAACTCTATGAAAAAGTGCACTTGTCTTTAAATAAAACTAAATTATACACTCTTCTAGAAAATTAATTGAAGTATTTAGGTAGTGGAAAAGCTGCTATTTCTTATTCACTTCCAGTAATTTCAAACTCTATTTTTTTTTTTTACTAAACTGTTTGCCTTTGTACCTTTTTATTTTACATTTCCCTAAGCAAACAATATCCACACCTCTTAAGACTTATTGCCTGTTCCTATTGTCAGTAAGTCTCCATGAAAATGTAAGAATAGAATATACAACTGCTCTCAGTTGCAAACTTCTCAACTCACACTGAACATTTATTTGTTAAAGGAAAATGTCTCACTGCTTCACAATGTTTTCTTATTTTTCAAACCCACATGTTTATACAAAAATTTGTTTTTAGATTAAGCCAAGGGCTTATACAAAAGTAAGAGAAAACATCTCAGCTCTGCTTATATTATAATCCCTCACCCAGCAGCTTCAAGATATTAACTTAAACATGCTTTTCTCCAGACATTCTTCTCTTTCTACATTGTAATGTCTACATTTCTTAAAACTACAAAAGTATATTTACTTTAGCATCTTTATCACATACAATTGAAAATATTCATCCCTGACTACATGCTACCTGCTACACAAATCTGCTTTACTATATAAACTAGGAGCCTTATACAGAAATAAGCAACTCCTCACCAAAGCAGCTAGGATTTCAGTTGCAAATTCGCACCTTATCTCCACCCTACTTTATGCCTCTCCAATATATACCAACCTAAGGCAATGCGATCTAAATAAACTCAAGACCTGCTATAACACAATCTCCAAATTCTCCACCGGGCCATCCTACCACAGTCACCACTGTCTTTCACTTACTGAACTAGGCTGGCTAGAACTCCCTCACTTCCTTCAATGGTATCAACTCGCACTCACCCACAAACTGGTTAACCATCCTCGAAAGGTCCCATCCCTCTAGTATCTACTCCGACCATATCTCACCACCAGACCACTATGATCCAGAAACAAAAATCAATTACAGGTTACTAGAGCCAATAACACTGCTGGAGAAGCACTATTCTCCAGCGCTATAGCCAAATTATGGCACACCCCCCATCACAAGAACCTCTCTACCATCATGCACCCACTTCAAAGCTTTACTAACCTCTCTACCATCATGCACCCACTTCAAAGCTTTACTTAAAGAGCATCTAAAAACATGCTGGCTATGCCCTTGTAACTCTCCCCTCTAACTTCTTTCACTCCATCTACCCTCTACCTCTCTTCCACCCCACTAACTACCTTTGATTACAGCAAGCTCTGATACTTCCATGCCTGTCTACTTATTATATATCAGTAACTTCTTATTGTAACAATTGTTAATATCTGCTATGACTTTGTGGATAGAACAGATGCTAGTTATCTACTGAATGTACTATGTTCTTCATCTGTAACTATGTAATATTTTAATTGCTAGGATTCTTCATCTGTAACTATGTCTGTAATATTTTAATTTGTGGAGCTTTTCTCCCCGGGCCTTCGCTGAAAATGGACCTGTGTCCAGTCAAACTTTCCCGGTCAACAAATGTAAATAAATAAATAATAAATCATGAGGTATTTTATACAAATACTTGTATGAACAAGATTGTTTTACTTACAGTTCCTTTTTTTCTTCTTTTTAGTCTCCTTCCAAACTTTAATGACAAGACGTGGGACATATGCTTGCTTTTCAGTTCACTGAAAAATTTAATAAAGTCAGCAAAAGTCCAATCATTCTCAGCCACTTTTTCTTGTAAAGCCATATTTCACAACTGTGATCAGTGCTTTGTTATCTCACATACCTTCACTAATTTCAGTGCTGCTGTTCTTTTACCTGTTCATCTCCATCTCCTATCACCAGACTCTGGTTCAAGTCCAAGGTACTCCCAATCCTTCTAGTCAACTCCTGTGCTTTTTTTCTGTCTTTCAAGCATTTTTCTTTAGAACATCGGAAAGGTTTCACTGGCAAAGTTTCTCTATGAAAAGAGAAGTTTGTTGGACAAACTTTTGCATGCCCTCCTTAGCCTGTTATGCATCAAAAAATATTTTGATCCTCCACAAAAAATATTGTGAAGACAGCAGCTGGATACAGTGGTTTGAATCTTAAATCTGACTCTCAACATTTCCTGATTGCTGGAATGAATTTACTTCTCTTCAGCCTGGTGTACAGTGAATAATCATTTCCCACAAACAGTCTCTTGTCTCCAGTTTTAATACTTGGCCCTTCTGCCAATTTTTTATCAGGATCAACTCTTTCAGCTGGTATGATTGCATCTTTACTAATACAGGTGTTAGCTGCTTTCTTATGGTCAAATTTGGAGCATGCACTCAGTGTGCCCTTTCAATTAACTGTTAACAAATCTTGCGGTGGAATATCAGTCCAGTTGCTTTTTTATGCTTTCATAAAATTAATACAGTAAGTTCCTTCCAGTTTGTCTGGTACAGCAGAAAATGCAGACTTTCTTTGCTTGCTGTTTCCACTAACTACCATTTTTTTAAACAGATGTTCTTGAGAAAGTCTCAAACTCAGCCAGTGTTTTCTTCATTTCAGCATCTGATTGTTGCATTTTTTTCAGTTCATCTGAATAGCTGCATAAAGCTTCTTCTATTTTTTCAGCCTTTTGTTATTTGAGTCGATATACCTTCAATGTTGCATATTTATTTTTTAATGACCTCTGAATAAATTTGATTTATTTTTTATCTAAATTACTGGAAGCCAGCTCTTGTACCAAAGCTGGAGCTTGAATTGCATTTTGTTGACCAGCTGCAGGATTCTTCCCAGTCATTGTTTTCACTTCACCTTTTCTTGTTGATTTTCTTTCAGGCTGTCCAAGTTTCTTCTTTGTTGGCCTCCAGGCAGTCTACTTACTAGCTGGTGGCTGAATTTTGCTAAAGCTGGCAGAATTATTAGCCCTTAACTCTCATTTTTTCACATTGAGAGAGTTGTAATTAATCTGTTGATCAGCATGCAGCCATCTTGGAAGCCTACACTGATGGTTTCTTGAAAGTGGTTTAGCAGTGAAATATTTGTGTTTTGGACTAGATATTTTATAAGACGACTGCAGTAGCTGTTTCGTACAAAAGCGTGTGCTCACATGTGTGTGTGTATGTGTGTATGAATGTGATGTGTGCAAATGTGTGTGTCTGTTTGCATATGTGTGTGTCGTTGTACATGTTTGTGAATGTGTGTGCATAGCTGGCTATTTAATTACTCTGACTCCACTATAGTGGTGAAATGCCACTTTTCCCTTCTGGACAAACATTTTGGATTTATCTATGTTAAAAACAAGAGGATGCAGCCTCCACATGGATGATATATGGTGTTTTGTCTCCTCAGCAACCATTTATTTTACTTTTGCTATCAGCAATGATGTTTCATTTTACAGCTCTTGGCATTTCCAGTTTTGCTTGTGAGAATTACATATGGTGAACATTCATTTTAGAAGTTCTGCCAGCAGCCAGAATTGCACAGTGTATAACTGACATAAAACAGGAAGGTCATTCATACCTGTCAGAATTATACCAATAGTCTTAAGAGATGTACGTTTCACATGAACAGTCGCAGAGCTGGTAGAGTAATCAAATGTTTTTGATCTGGAAAGAGATTTCTAACTAGACTAACTTGGTGTAATGTTAACATCATTTAGTACAGTCCTTTATTTGATCATAGAAAATATATTGTCATGTAACTTTTCCCCATAATACTTCAGCTTTGTATAGATATGTGTTTCACTTCCTCTGTGTCTGCTTAAGGACCTTACATGGCATATAATGCAAGACTAACTAGAATGAACATGTACAATGTTAGCATGGGCATTGTAGTCTGAATATTATTTTACACATGTCTGCACAACTACCCTTTAATGATATTGGCTGAATTGTCACTCGAGTAGTATATAGTAGTAAAAGGTTGCAAAAAAATGAAAAGAAATATCACTTATCACTGTCTATTTCTTGCACTTATAGGGACACAACATCTTTGCAAACCTGTCCTCCAGGGAGTACAGTGACCTCATGCAACTGCTGAAGCAGTCAATACTGGCAACAGACCTCACTCTGTACTTTGAGTAGGTATTATTTGTTCTTCTTTACTCTAATATGTCAAATCCCAAATCAATCTTATAATAGGTCATTAAGATACAGAGGAAGAAGTAATAGTAAACATTTTGGTTAATTTGTTAATTACTGACCTTAGACTATGCTGATCGTTTTTTCTTGCAGTGCCTTTGCTTGCCCTTTGCATGTTATATAACCGAACCTACAGTATTTGGCTGTTCTTTCTTATGCAAATTCCCACTTTTCTGGCTAACCTGACTTCATACTAAGAAAAAATATTTCTGTTAATTGCAATTTCATAGTGCTGCTTTTAGCAATCCAAGGGCTTGCTGTAAATGTGAGACAGTTAATATATACTGCTGTATTTTGTAAACAGGCAAGTCACAGTTCTGCATTTAAGTTTAAATGTATGCCACATATGAGAAACAAGCACAAATATCTTTCTAAACATTTTGTTTCCGTGTTTCATTGCAGACAGCATCTTTCTCATATATAACTTTCTTAGACATAAAATGTACATATAGTTCTTATGGATAAAGTCATCAGGAGCATGTGAATGGTATTTAATACAAAACCAGGCATGCAAAAAATTATGATGGAGAAAAAAACTTGTATTAGTACAGGTTAGGGACAGGATTCATATGTAAACACTAATTGGTATATATGCAGTATTAATATTCTGAAGCTTACTTCTTATGTAGTCAGCGCATGATGTGTTTGAATCCCCCTCACCTACTGCACAGACCTAATTATAAGTTTGCTGCATGCTATTTGTCTATGAATCCCAGCCTGGGCGACATGATCCTACTTTGTGCGAACCAAGAAACACTCATTTTTTATACGAAGTATGTCATTTCACATTAAGAGCTGCATTTATTGCTGTACTAGAAACTTCCACCTACAGTCTTGCACCTTACTGGGCAGGTAATGCCAGACAGAAGGTTCAACAATTGTGTTAAAGAAAAAAGATATCTCTAGCTTGCACATGTTTTATAGATAGAAGTAGTGAAGCAACAAAGGGATTCCGAAAATGCAGAGCTAAGTGTAATTAGGCCCATCTGATGAAAGACAAAACCTGATTCAAATGAAATGGATAGAAATATGACTTTCCTTTGCTCTTCATATTTTTGTTGGTGTCATTATTGAGTATATATTTTTTTCCCTTTCAAAAATTGTTGGATAATTTAATACAGAAGTACAAGCCAAATAAGGGGAGATGGAATCCAAGTTTTCAGTCCTAAGTTATCTGTTTAATGTTTATTTTTTAAATTTAAGACTTTTCAGTAGAAATGTGCAACAGCGAATAACAGTAAAACTTCAAAAGTATAATAAAAAAAATTAGCAAGTTAACATAATTGTCATGAGTAACAATAATAAGAAATAGAATGACAAATTGAAACAGAACAGACATAATGGTATCTAGATGAATAAAATGTACAGACATAATAGAGTTATTGGGCAAAATCCAGGCTAGAAGAAGAAAAAAAAGTTTAAAAAAAAAGAAAGTTATAAATGTTGCTGAATGTTCTACACTAATACATGCCACATTCTACAAACTAAAAGAACATTCTAGTTAACCCCCGTAAGCTTGTGACTTCAAGTAACAGAAAGTCAAGGATAGAATATATGTACAGTATATATCTATCTCTCTCTCTATATATATATAAATATATATATATATATATATATATATATATATATATGTATATGTATATATATATATATATATGTATATATATATATATATATATATATATATATTTTTTTTTTTTTTTTAATAATATATATTATTGGAAAAATGCAACAATCATTCCCACATCTCAAATGTAGTTGTTATCATTAACAAGGCAAGCTTTAAAAGACTCCTTGAACAATTTAAATTGCTCAGTTTCCTGCTGTTCTCAGGAACACTGTTTTAGATCAGGGCTATATTAGATAATCAAACTTTCAAAAGTTCAAGTGCGATATGATCGACACCATATGATCGAATTTTTGAAAGTTTGAACGTTTTAATGGAGATCTCCGTAGAGCGCGGAATGGGAAGATTTCCCTTTTCTGCACTGCAGTGCGATCTCGGAGTTGGTATATTTAAAGAGCAGGGAGGTGCAGGGGAGCTTGCCCCCCTGTTTAAAACATTCAGGTAGGTTATTTGTGTAGTTTATTTTTTTTTTATTAGATGTTCGAACTTTTAAAAGTTTGATCATATGGTGTCGACCATATGACAGTCGAACTTTTGAAAGTTCGATTATCTATTATAGACCCTTTCAGATCACAGGTTCTATTTTAGTGAATGGCTATTCACAGCAAGATAAAGGAAAAGATTGAATGTGGAAGGCTATTGGTCCCTATGGATAACTAGAGAAATGTGAAGATAATTATAAATGGGAAGATACATTGTTTTGTTCTTAAGAAGAATTTGTACATTTAGGCATTGCTAAGAAATTGGTATCCCATCAAAAAAAAAAATTCAACAGACTATTATCCTTAATAACCCATTGCCTAATATATCTGTACTCTGTTTCTTTTTCCTCATGCACAGATTTTCAGTGAGCACAATAGGCACTATATTATAAATGTTATTTGGGTACTTACGTATTATCGCAACCACGCTTTCTTGCCTACCCATTATTTGAATTATTTACTTCTTCCATGCTACAAAGTATGCACAGGCTAACAGTGGAATAATCATTCAAACAAAATCCTTACTAGCATAATATCGTTATGTCTTTACTTAATTTGTTAAGTCATGAAATGAAAATACAGGCGATGTATTACCACAACCACAGTAGTTATGTTATTGACTCCACATAGCATAAAATGGGCATGTCTTTACTAAGTCTGATTAATTCCAACAAAATCTCCCAGAATGTAATACCTAAGAAAACTTTTGATCCATATTCTGAATTTTTTATACATGGTTCTGTACTGCCTTTGTGTCTTCCCACCCTAGACTGTACCTTTAACAGTTAAAAAAAGTATTTAAGATGCTCCAGGAACTTGAATGGGAGAAGCATCCCTTTTATTTCATGAAAAGCATTGAAATTTAACTGTTACACTGCAATTCTTTAAGAATAATATTATATTATATAATATTCCATTATTTTCTTAAATTTATATCAGTTTTACAGCATATTCACACCTGTAGCATAATCTCTGTTAAATAAATATTGTGGCAGCGAGAAAATATCTTACAGAATCTAACTTAGGACCATTATACAAATAACATGCTGCCGAAAATGCATGGTTGTGAAAATACAAATAACGGGCTGGCATGATAATGTGGTTACGATATTATAGATATAGGCATATACTGCTGTTTGAGCTTGTTGATTGAAGAACAGTTTTGAGTACAATTATCCATTCATTAGATTTCAGTATAATAGCATTTTGCATGATCCTAGCAGTCAGACATGACCTGTGATAGCCATTATACTGATTACTTTTTGGTGCCTCTGGTGAGATCATGCTGAAGGATGTCTAAAAAGCATGATGCTAATAAATGCAATGTTCATACCTAAAGCAGGTTTAGTAGCTGATTAATTCATTTCCTACATATGTTGTATAGTAATGAAGAGCATAGTATATAATCAAGCCAATCTCCAGCAAACCTCATTCAGAACAAGTATTGTCACATATGTAAATCCTCTTCACGTTAAGGACTCCAGTAAGTGTTATGGCACGTATTTTAATTTCAGTTTTCAAACATGGATTCGAAACTGATTTAAATTATACTTGCCACTTAGTTGACAAACTGCAATGTAGACCTTGGATAATAGTAGCCTAGTAACCAAGTCTATCAGAGTTAGATTGAAAATCTCAAAGCTAACTTGATGGAGCCCCCTCAGTTGAACCCCAGACCTAAACTCTGAGTCTGTGTCTTTGATCCAGTCTGGCAAAGTACTGGACCTGCAATTTATATAAATTAAACAGAGAATTGTGACATTCCATTTTGAATCTGTCCCAATAGCTGTCTTACATTCTATGCCACATGCATTTTGTTGCAAACATGACCATGTCCTTTACTATTTCCTCTGGATGTTTGCAGCATCATTGACTACTGGAAAGCTAGCCATTTTCCAAGAAAGTATTAATAGCAGGCACATCTGGAATAAAGGGTTTAGTACGTTGCCATTGCTTTTGTGCTATAGTGCAAGAAAGGCCAAAATTTATATGTGTTACTCATAAAAATTAGTTTATAATCTTCCCTACCTGCTTTATCTGTATTACTGTTGTCTTCGTATAATGCAATAAATAAGATTTTAATTTAAAAAATATCTGAACTTCAAAATGTTGTTTCCTAAAGGCATATTTGTATGCACAAATTAACTGTGTATGCACAAGTGCAAGTCAGTGTACATGCAGGTGCAGATGTGTGTCTATATGTCCACATGTGTGCATGTATGTTCACTTTACCATACAGTTTTTTGCTACAGTCTATAACTGCTTTTCAAGAATTTTGCCTATAATAACAAACAACAGCATATTTCTGTATGTGGCATGGAGAAAAATAAAAGTGAATGCTATGTAGAGTCTAGCAACTATAATGTGAAGACATGGCAATTCTCTATGGAAAAGAAACAAATCCTTTGATACAAATCAAAAGGCAAAAACCTTATAATATCAAAACATAAAAGGTTTGCTACAGTGAAGCTAGTCAGTAAATGTGTGCTGCAAATCAGGGACCATTGAAAAAAGAGGAGAGAGCATGAACACATAAAACATAACTTATGACAGACAAAGCAAGATAAGGGGTAGACAAACATAATGGTCATGATGTTGTAAACAAGTAAGAGTAAATGAATAATGTAGGCAATGAATATACTAGGCAATTGCAAATAAAGGAAACTCCCCTGATGTCAGTTACTGTCATTGAACATTGAAGCTTAGTCAGAAATCTAAGTTTTAATGGCACTAATGGGTGGGTTTACAGATCTCTGCTGTTTAACAAAAGTGCTGCATACATTTGACTCACATACTTTTAAAAGTCTGTTTGAAACATTGCTGAATAGGTCAACTCATGTATATTCTTGTAAAAATGAATGAAGCTCAGCGAAAAATGAATTACTGGCTCTGATAGATTGTCAGCATTGTTTTCCCACTAGGCTGCATGTGGTAAATGATTCTTGTTGATCCCTCGTTGTCTAACCCATCAATGTCACAATGTATCTACTGCCTGGGAGATCTGTCTCTTATATCAATTCCCTATCTATTTAATCTAGAAGGAGGAGTGCGTTTTTTGAACTTGCAAGGAAGGGAGAGTACAACTGGAATGTCAAGACACATCGAGAAATGTTTCGGTAAGGAACAGTGAAATAGTTCTTAACTCAATGTGCCAATGTTTCACAAGTCTTGCAGCTGTTCAGATGTCTGCCATTTCTGAAGTATAAGTAAGTAGAACTGCTGCCATGTAGCCCTGAATTAGACATAATGAAATGCTTACAATAACTTCATAAATAGTAAATCCTTTTAGATTATATGTCTGTCTCGTTCTGCATGTTTGTGTTTCTTTTTATCTGTTTTATCTGTGAATTGATGTACCACATGCGTACACACACACGCGCGCACACACACACACACACACACACACACACACACACACACACACATACATATATATATATATATATATATATAGGTTACATTCATTGTTTGAACAGTCACATCACAGAATAAATTTAGTGCATAGATAGTGGTCGAGTGAACTCTTTATCACGTGCTGGAGATGAAAGATGGAATATGTGTGATTAAGGTAGGTATGGATTTGGGATGTTAATACAGAAACTTTCAGATACATTAGAAGCTTCTACAGTACAGATCAGTGTGTGTGTGTTTGTGGGTTAAGGTTACAGTTAGGGATAGATTTAGTGTTGTCCGGGTGTGCTGCTGTAAGTGATGTGTGTTTATGTTTATTGTGTCACAGAAGTGTTACGGAATGTTTTTTCCTAAGTTAACGTGTAGGCTTGGGGTTGGGGAAGGGGCAGACTCAGGATTAGCATGCATTAATAAGATGGTGGGGGGTGAAGCCTGACCCAACCCCTGACCCTAACTCCATCTCTGTTACTTGCCTTAGAAAATCCCTTTCTCTATCAATGTGCATCTGACTTCAGTTCTATGGATGTTCTTCATGTTTCACTGTTGCAGTCATTACATTTGGGTTATCTGCCTGCAGGTAGCCCTCAGCCAGCCTGAATATCAAAGTCTTGGGTCCTGCATCGGATGCTGTCTCTTCTTCCATGACGTCAGGTCATCATGGGTATAAAGTATGCAGCTGACACCATTACATCAGTCTTTCTTGCAGCGCGATGCCCATAGCAGAAGCAGTTCACAAGTGCCAGTCGGCCGACTCCTGAAATTTTCGTTTTCGAGTTTCAGAACCAAAGTCTTCAAAAAAGCTAAGTACCCTGTTGGGAATCCTTCTTCTTGCTCTAAACTGATGTCAGTAAAAGCTAACAATTGTATTACCTGTGGAAAGCAAATACCTCATAAAGATTTTTATTCGTACTGCATTTCTTGCTTAGGCCTAGACCACGACATCCCTCGCTGTCGGTTTTGTGCCTTATTCAATCCTAGAACTATTCGTTGTCGGTTCATTTTTGCATCAAACTATTTCGGTATTCAGTTTAATTATCCAGAAATGGCTTTGGTACGTCATCCAACTACCAACATTCTGAAAAAATGTAAAGATAAAGACAGAGACAGACCGCATAGGTCCAAAGCTGCCGATGATGCTTCCATTAAGCTAGTCACCAGTTCGCCGGTACTCAGTGAGGCGCTTTTGCAGCCCCAGATACCCGCTACTTCAGATTAGCAGACCTCTACTGAGACCCATTTGGGGTCTGGTATGCCGCGAGATGCTTCTTCGACCATGGAACCTGCGGATGTCTCTACCTTGGATGTGTCCGGAGCCGCTGTGCAGGCACCGGCTTCTGAGGGTGTATTCAAGCCTACTGACTTGCATTTCAAACCGACGCCATCTTCTTCTTCAAGGCTTAAAACTCGACCCACACATAAAAAAACAATGTCCAAACCACATGGTCAGGCCCATATGCCTAAAAAACAAATGATAAGAATGGCTGAAGACCTTATTACTTTAATTAGGGGAAGCCAGCCTTCACCCTCTAAGAGACCTAGAACTGATTTTCCTTCTGATTCTTCTGATGAGGATTCTGAAATTTCTGTTTCTTCTGATTACCAGGATTTGCTCTTATCTACCTATGAGGATTCTGATGCAGAGGACTCCATTCCCTCTGCTTCCCCTCCAGAGGATTTTTCTTTTCTTTTGGTGAAACCTTGCACACTCTTAGGGAGCATTTCCGCTGGGAAAGCCAGGATTACTCTGACTCCAAAAGGAGGCTTAGGGAATTCTTACTCCTACCTCAAAACAGGCCTTTAGCTATCCCTCCTGTTCTGGGCATTGTAGATGATGCCTTCTTGGAATCTAGCCTGGCCCCAGACACTTTAACTCTGCCTCTCAGGAAACCTGACACATATTACAGAGTACCTGACTCTCACAAGTTCATCCTCAAGAATCCTACTACGGACCCAGAGACCATTTCCCAGGGACCTAAAGGCATTAAGGCTACTACTGCCAAAAACCCTACCCCCTCAGATAGAGATTCCAGGGCCTTGGACAGATGGGGTAAGAAGGTATACACTTCTGCTATTTTGGCCATTAGGGCCTTAAACTGCCAGTTTCATATGTTAAAGTGTCAGCAGCATATTATGGGACTACTTAAACAAAAATGATGTTGATTCTTGACTGTGCTGAAAATAAAGAATTACAGGATTTAATGCATTCTGCTGAACAAGTTGGTAAACATACTTTGCAATGTGGTTTTGACTCTTTAGAAGCATCTTGCAGGGTTGCTGTCACTGGGTCTGTTTTTAGAAGGCATGCTTGGCTTAAGGAGCAAAATTTACCAGATCATGTTAAAGCTGGATTACTGGATGCTCCCTTAAACCAAGACTGCCTGTTTGGCAACAAAGCAGAAGAAGTCCTTAAAAAGATGGAGAAAAAAGCTAAATCTATGCAAACTGTTAAAGATTTCCTGCAAGTACAGCCTCCCAGATTCAGTAGGCATTGGCCTTCTAAGAATTGGTCCTTTCCTGTCTCTTCCAGGCCTTCTCAGTCCAAACCCAGGAACAGCAGATCACCTAGGCTGCAGTCTCAAGGTACTCACAGGCCTAAGCAGTGGGGGACTTCCACTTCCAAAGCTGAAAGTAGTAAGACACCCCCTATGGAAAACTGTCACAATGACTTAACCTTAAACCTTCCAAGCCCTGCTCAACTGTCTGCTCCCTTAGGGGGAAAGGTCGCCCTGCATGCAAAAAAACTGGGAACTCATTACCCAGGACAAATGAGTTTTAAATATAGTTTCCCAAGAATACAGATTCCACTTCCACACCTTACCATCCCCAAATGGTTGGCCAGACCTACCCTCAAATCAGTGTGCAGAGGCTCAACAGCAGGTCCTCTCTCTTCTAAGTATCAGGGTTATTCAACCTGTCCCAGCAGAAGAAAGGCGACAAGGTTTTTACTCAAGACTTTTCCTGGTACCCAAAAAAGACAGCTCCTGGCATCCTGTCCTGGACCTCTCTATTCTAAACACCTTTTTGGTAATCCCAAAATTCAAAATGCTAACACTTCATCAGGTGCTTCCTATGCTAGGCAAAGATGCCTGGTTGGCAACCTTAGACTTAAAGGAAGCTTACCTGCACATTCCAATAAGGGAATCTTGCAGGAAATACCTACGCTTCAGAGCAGGCTGCACTTCCCTTTGGCTTATCTACTACACCCAGGGTATTCACAAAGTGCCTATTTCCAGTCATTGCATTTTGCAGGCAAAGAAATATTCAAATATACCCATACCTGGACAATTGTCTTATTCAGGCAGAAAGCCAGGACATGCTACTAAATCATCTGGCATTTGTAAAGAAACTTCTAACCTCACTGGGGTACATCATAAATGAAAGGAAATTTCATCTAGTACCCTGCCAACAAATTGTATTCTGGGAGCAAGCTTGAACACAACTTCCCAGGTGGATTATCTCACACTAGAGAAACAAGTTTATTTGACAGCCTACTTCAAACTACTGGCCACAAAGACCCAGCTAACTGCAAGAAAAATCCTGCAAGCCCTGAGGTTCATGGCCTCTTGCATTCTACTAATTCCATATGCAAGACTGCATATGCAGAAACTACAATGGTATCTAAAAAGCTTATGGTATCAACATTCTCAGGACCTGGAATCAATGATCCCTATCATTCCTTGTATAAAGACAGAGTTCCCTTGGTGGGCAGATGCCTGCTACCACAACAAGGGACTGACATTCACTCTACCCCCTGCTACCCAAATCCTAACAACAGACGCATCAGACTATGCATGGGGGGCTTACTTGGCAGGGCAGTGCATTCAGGGCAAATGGAATCCAAGTCAGATGCACCTGCATATCAATCAAAAAGAAATGATAGCTATACAGAATTCCCTGACAGCCTTCAAGGACCACATTCTTCCAGGACAATTATTGGTAAAGACAGACAACACCACTGTTATGTGGTACATAATCAAGCAGGGGGGAACCCACTTGTATCCTCTCTGCAGACTAGCTATGGCTCTGTGGAACACAGCCCTGAGCTACCAAGTGCACCTACAAGTTCATTTCCTGTCAGGCAAGTTAAATTTACTGCCAGACTACCTAAGCAGAAATCTCATGGACTCACACAAGTGGAAACTGGAAACAAAGATGTTCAACATTTTGAGAAACAAATGGAGGACCCCAGAAATATACCTGTTTGCCTCCCTTCAGAATTACCAATTGGACAAATTCTGCACAAAGACTTTCCACAGTCAAGCTTGGAAAGTGGATGCCCTGTCCTTCACCTGGGAAAGCCACTCAGTGTATGCCTTTCTCCCTCTGCCTCTCCTCTCGAAAGATCTGCTAAAGATCAAACAAGACAAACCAAGGACAATACTGATTGCACCAGACTGGCCATGCCAGCACTGGTATCCCCTCTTGCGAAGTATGTGACTGCTGGAACCATGGCACATAACTCAGACCCCTTCCCTGCTGTCCCAGCAGGAGGGTCAGATTCTGCACCCCCAGCTTCAAACCCTGAACCTTGCAGCCTGGCTAATTCCCTGAGCTCTCCAGTAGCATCCCTCAGTAAGCAGGTGCTAGATGTCACTCTGGAGGCAAGGAGGCCTAGTACTAGAAAATCCTATGCTGAAAAGTGGAAAAGATACTGTTCCTGGAGCCAGACTCAGGGGATGGGCACAACAGTGCCCAGCTTACCGCATATTCTTCAATACTTAACAGAGATGCTCCACAAGGGCCTTTCCTTCTCATCAATTAAAATTCATGCATCAGCCATTTCAGCAATTTATAATACTGAGCCACCCCTCTAATCTCACCCCCTGCTGAAACGATTCCTCAGAGAGGCCAAAAATTTAAGACCACCCAGGAGAACCCCTACTCCAGCCTGGGACCTTAACTTTGTATTGGAAAAGCTCACTCTACCTCCTTTTGAGCCAGCTGCAACTGCAGAGTTGAAAATTCCTTTCTTGGAAAACAGCCTTCCTTCTAGCCATCATGTCAGCAAGAAGAGTGTTTGAATTACAGATCCTCATGGCAGTGGAGCCCTTCATCATCTTCCATGCAGACAGGGTGTCCCTCAGGACCAATCCTTCCTAAATGCCCAAGGTGGTATCCAGTGTGGCCCTTAATCAGTCCATTCATTTGCCAACCTTTTTTCCTAATCCACAGAATAAAGGAGAACAAATACTGCACTCTTTGAACGTGCACAGACAACTTAAATTTTATTTGGACAGGACTAAGCCTCTCAGAAAAACTGAACAGCTGCTAGCTGCCTTTTCTGCAGGGGTAGAGGGGGAGGCCATTTCAAAGCAAGCCATTTCTAAGTGGATAGGCCATTGCATTCATTTCTGCTATAAGCACCATGGAAAACCTATCACACAGGGGATAAGATCACATTCCACCAGGGCTGCATCTACCTCTACAGCCTTTCACTGAAGTGTCCCTACCAGGGACATCCTAGAAGCTGCTACTTGGAGCTCTGTACATACCTTCACCAAGCATTATCACATGCCTATTTTTTCTAAATCCAGAGCTGGTTTTCCCACTGCAGTCTTGCAGGGCTTAATAGCTGGTCCTAATGCTCTCTAACTTCCTCCTCCCTTCCTTAGCTTTGGGAAGCAACCCAAATGTGATGACTGCAACAGTGAAACACGAAGAACATAGTACAGTTGTGTAAATTTACCATAAATGTAGATGTTCGAGTGTATTCACTGTTGCAGTCCTGGTTACCCTCCCTCCAGCCCCCTGACTTCTCTTGGCTATACCTTTCTTCTTGTTTAGTGTATTTCAGCTTTCTGGTGTATTTGCTTTTTGTTGGAGGTGTAACCTTATATATAATTGCTTCCCATTATGGGGGCACCTGACATCTGGGGCAATAAAAACTGATGTAATGGCATCGGCTGCATGCTTTATACCCCTTACAACCTGACGTCATGGAAGAAGAGACAGCATCTGATGTAGGACCCAAGACTTTGATATTCAGGCCGGCTGAGGGCTACCTGCAGGCAGATAACCCACATGTAATGACTGCAACAGTGAATACACTCAAACATCTACATTTATGGTAAATGTACACAACTGTACTTTTTGTTTGCCAGTCATAAAAGGAAGCCTTCATATATTTTCAGTAAGCTGAGGTTCAATCATTGTGTCCGATTACTTTACATTCAAACACATGTATTTAACCATTTGCCCTATGTTTGATTACTTTGTATTCAAACATTTGTGTATTAAAAACAGGTGTTTGTATTTATCCTGTTAAATTCAAGCTTCAGAGTCTTTGATCTTCCCATCTTGATCTTGTGTGGTTCACTCTTTCGAGTATTCGATCTTTTGATAGAGACCCACTGATGCGCGTGTATGTTTGCCTGTGTATAAATACACACACACACACACACACACACACACACACACACACACACACACGTGTGTGTATGTGTATGTGTGAGAGAGATACACACACACACACACACACATATGGTTTACACTGCTTGCTGTGGCTGCTTTTGAGACTGTCACTGAGAACAACTCATTTCAAATAAGGATGCTTTCAAGGTTCAGTGATCTCTGAGTTCTTATTCTAGACTGTACATATTTTCCTTTCCCATAGAGTAAATAGAGTCTGACCAAGTTTAGTTTTTTTTTCTGGTTTGCCTATCCATAATACATCTATGTTGAACAGGCAGTTAGTTATATATTTCATATGTTGTATTTCATAAGTAAAATATTCCAGGGTTAGTCCCCCCATAACCTGTGCGGAAAGATGAAAATTGTATACATTTTCTATGCCTGTCACATTGGCATGGTACAGTTCATAATTTCAGTTATAGGTTCATAGGTTCATAGGTGTGTACTAGGCTAATGGCCCTAGAGCCTTTACCAGCCTAGCCCATAGAAGTGCCCTGGCATCGTGCCGACTGACGTTAGTTACAGCCTTTTGGTCTTCAAGATGCTTTGCTACCATAGCTAACTACCTGTACAGTACTTTTATTTTGTTACTTAGTGTCTTGCACACTCAGCAGGACTCCCCTAAGAATGCTCCCCCACCCCATTTTTGCAATTATCTGACTAATTGCCCCTTCTGACCATACAATGGCAGTATTGTACCAAGGCATAACATTACCACCCCCTGCAGTTCCTTGAGCCGAACAGATTGGCAAGCACCGTAACCTACTAGACCTATAGCTTAGCTTTTAACATCTCAGCATAACTGAATAAATAGTTGAAAAAGAGCTTGACAATCTAGGAAAGAGTTCTTCTGCCCCTCTACTTACCTGCTATGTCTACCAGCATAACACTCAACATTTGACTTCTCATTTTATTTCACATCTCCTTTTTTGGGTGTAGGAACACCAACCCCATGCCTATACACTGTCATACTCTCCTTTATTTTATTTTTGTTTTGTGCTATTTATGTATGTTCCACTTAATTTTACAGCTGTCGGCCATACTAGAGCCTTAAGACCTTACCTTTCCTCATTACAAGCTCACTGATTGTTTTTTGAGTTCTCTTGCCTCCTGCTGGATAAACCTGCTCCATTCACCCTCACTCCCCTATCCTACCCCCATTCCCACCCACCCCACTTTAATTAGATTTAATACCTATCCAAACCACACCCACTACCCTCAACCTATCCATTTCCACCTTCTCTATCTTAAATCCTACCTCACCACTCCCCACACTTTGTACTGCATGCACACATTCCTACTCAATGCTAACTCGGTCTACCTCTCCCCTCCCCTCCCTCTGTCTCAGCCTCCCAACATACCTACCAATCATGCATCCCTACTATTCCTTAACTGCCTATACCCTCCTACTATATTTTTTCTACTCCACCTATAACTCCACCTCTCTCCATACATACCACATCAGGCACTACCACTCTTTAGCTCTCCCACTGTCCTTCCACTGCTCTCAATCCCACATTTACACTGCCATCACACCACAACTTTATAATAACTCAGCCTTTCTCCTCATACCTCATACGCTACAAACACATTGAGAGACATTATCCAAACCCCCATACCACAATATATACTAAGTTAATAAACAAGTTAAGGTCTCTTCTATTACACTCCTTAACATAGATTAAACTCCAAGGTAAGATCCTCCCAAACCCAGGTCCAAACAATAACTTATCACCCTGCCAGCACTCCTTCCTCCCAACTCTCCCAACTTCTGTCCAATTTCTATCACACTCCCATCCCTACCAAAAACCTCTACCACTGATCTACTCTCCACCAATTTCAATCTTCACAGCTTCACAAATAAAACTACCAAATTCCATGAAGCCCTAGCCACCTACTCACATGACATAGCCATGATAACTGAAACCTGGTTAAAACCACACGTTAAAGATAACAAAGTTACCACATCTGGCTATAACATCATTAGACAAGACAGAATAAACAAAAGAGGTGGTGGAGTTCCCATTATGTTTAAAGATACACTCAAACTTGAGCAACTTAACTGTACCTACCCAAGTCTGAAATTCTAACAACTCACCTCAAAATCAACCCCAACACAAACATAACTGTCATCGCCACCTATCTCCCTCCAGGCTATAACCTTCCTACCATCAAAACTGTATTATCATGGGTATCTACCAATGTCAGCCAAGAAACTATAGTTCTTGGTGACTTCAATCTGGACTGGCAATCCTGCTCATGTAGCACCCCCCTCAAACTTCATAAACCTGTTCAACTTCATTCAAACCAATACATGTCCAACTCAGACAAACATTCAAATAAGCAATCTACACTCAATTGCATTCTAACAGTCCCAAACTACACTATCTAGCTTGATGTCTGCCAGACTCCCTTAGTGACCACTCAACAACCTTTCTTTACAGAAAATGCATACACACTCAAAACAACATCTCCTACAAATATATCCATAATACAAAAATATTTTTCCCCCTCTACCTTTAACCTATTACTTCAACAATATTACTGGGCACCACTTAAACACCTCCAACTAGACCTAGCTGTTCAATATTTTAATGACACCTACCTTAACATACTTAATAGCTTTGCTCCCACTAGAAAAGTATGCCAAAGAACCAAGCAACTACCTTGGCTATCAAATAACACCAAGCTACTACTTAAACATAGAGATAGAGTTTGGTCAACTTACCAGATTATCAAAGAAGTATCCAACCTCTTAGCATATAAACAACTTCAGAATTTAGTAAGAAACAAATCAAAAAGAACAAACAAACCTACTTCCAAACCAGTCAACAAAAGCACCTAAACAATCCACATAAATTCTGGCAGAGCATCAACTACCTCCTTAGCCTGGGTCATACCCCAACCCCAGGCCCTATCACTTCCAACAACACTGACCCTATAGCTACTCAATTCAAGTCCCACATTATCAAATCCACAACCACCTTACTGGGCACCCAGACCACCCAGCCACTTACCCTTCCCACTCCTACCCCAGACAACCCAAACCCCCTCATTTCATACCATTCAAACTAGCTACATAAAAAAACTTCTAACCAAGCTAAAATGCTGCTGTCTAGCTGCTGACCAACTCCCTAATGAATTTCTAAAGATTGCTGCACCTTCTATCACCTATCCCATATGCATCTTGATCAATTGTTCTGTTACAGAGCAATACATCCCTCTTCTCTGGAAAGTATCCCACATCATCCCCCTCCACAAAGGTGGACCCTCCAGGGAACTAACAAACTACTTCCCATAGCCATCCTCTCCCCTCTCACAAAAATCTTAGAAAAATATATCCACAATCAGCTCCTTTACCACCCCCTTACTCATAACCTGCTTTTTAGTTCTCAGCATGGCTTTCAACACAAACATAGTACTAGCACAGCTCTAATATATTTCACAAACACAATTAATCATCTCCTAAACAAAGATCACTCTGTCTCTTCCATCTTTCTTGATATGTCCAAAGCCTTTGACACTGTTTTTCACCAACTACTTCTAGACAAACTCGCATCCTATGGCCTCACCACTGCATCCCTAACCTGGTTTCATAGTTATCTTTCCTATCGTCAGCAAGCAACCAAATGGGCAAACAGTCTCTCCCCCTACTCCCAATCTCAGTAGGTGTACCCAAAGGTTCCATTCTTGGACCCCTCCGCTTTACCATATTTACAAACAACCTCAGCTCAGCAACTCAACTGACACACATTGTCTAGTACACTGATGATTCCACACTTATATGCTCAGCCCCCTCACCACAAGAACTTCAAATAAAAATGCAAACCTCCTTTCAGGACATAGAAAAATACCTCTCTGAGCATCAACTCATACTTAACCTAAACAAAACTAAGATTATAGTCTTCAGAAACAAAATATCCAAACCTAGACAGTCCCCTCTCTCAATCATATGCTCTAACTGAACAAAAATGGAACCCACTAACCACACCAAACTTCTAGGTGTCACAATTGATGAGAATCTAAAATTCAACAAGCATACTTCTCTGAATATGAAAAAAGTTCACACCAAACTCGGTACCTTCTATAGATCTAAACCATACCTTACTCAGAGTGCCAGACTAGCCACTGCTCGGTCACATCTGCTTTCCACCCTCCTATATGGATCTCACATATTCACAAAACTAAGTAAGGCTGAGCTCAATAACCTAGAATCCTGCTGCAACAAAATCTCTAAGTTTATCACCAATCAGACATTACAGGACTCACCACTGCACTGCCCTCTCCCAACTCAACTTTCTAGAACTCCGTAATCTTTTATCTCTCAGCCAAATGGCCATAGTCTACAAAATTATCTACAAACCCAGCAACTGCCCCACTCTCTCTAACCTTGTCCAACCTAGTACTAATACCTGGTCCCTCAGATCCTCCAACAAGCTAATGCTAAATGTATCCCACTCCCACAACTACGATGGTGACGCCTTTTACTCCTACAAAATTGCCAAATTATGGAATACTCTTCCACAGCTCATCACACAAAATCCTCACCATCATGACTTCAAACAACTCCTAAAGAACTACCTAGCCAAACACCGGATTGTTCCTGCTGTTCACCAGGCTACTTTCTTCCTACCTCTCTGTACCTTACCTTAACCTCTACTCTAACCTTCTACTACATTCCTTCCATTTCCCTGCAATCTCTGCTGACTCATACTGTACTCACATCTGGAATAGTATTTAACTCCCTGTCATTATTTCACTGATGATATACATACACACACGCACACGTCTTTGAATTTATATTGCTCATAGTCGGTCTATATCATATGAGCGAATCGCACAAATTGTGAACTCTCATAATATCAAATGTACTGGACCTCGAACTTCCTATTGTTTGGGGCTGCACCCCCTACACACCCCTGCTAAATATATATTCCAACTCCGAGATCGCAGTACAGTGAGGAAAGGGCAAATATCCCATTCTTCACTGTATCATGATCTCAGAAAAAGCACTTCGAGGTTCGGTACGTTCGATATTATGAGAGTTCACAATTTGTGCAATTTGCTCATATGATATAGACCCATTCATAGTAGCCTATGTACTTTGTATTTCTGTATAAGTTTAACAATGACTTGTCCTTCCACTAGAGACTCTGTATAATGTTTACACTGTTTATATTATGAACCAACT
Source organism: Protopterus annectens (assembly GCF_019279795.1). Taxonomy (NCBI): domain Eukaryota; kingdom Metazoa; phylum Chordata; order Ceratodontiformes; family Protopteridae; genus Protopterus; species Protopterus annectens. The sequence goes on from NC_056737.1 coordinate 1,995,005,911, forward strand.
ACTGTATTATAAAAGTACTATTATTGCTGTATGCTTTATTACTGTATGTGGAACTTTTCTACCCAGGCCTCCACTGAAAATGGCTACTGGTATAGTCAGACACCACCAAGTTAACAAATGTAATAAATAAATAAATAACCTCATGTTGATGTTTTCTGCTCCTCATAAAAACACACACACACACACACACACACATAGATGTATTTGATCGGAACCACTACTAAATACCGAACACTCACTCTACTGATGCCCAAAATCCCGAGACCAAACACCCGAAACACTACAATACCGAAAAAACAAAACCGCAAAATTCAAACTACCGAAAACTACACACAACATACACCACACACAGACACATACACACACCTTTCCCAAAAACACAAACACACAAACCTAACCTGCAGACAAGCAGGGGGCCAAGCCCCCATGTGGGGGGCTGTGCCCCCCACACCCCCCCTACTTAAATATTCTAACTCCAAGGTCACACTACCAAGACAAACACATGAATACACCACCACACGCCTACATCCCCCTCGCACACACACATCACACTCACAACACACGCTTACATACTAAACCGCTACCCAACACAGTTAAACAAAAATACTTACCTGCCCTTCCACCATAGTGCAACACCAGAAGTGCAAATTTCAAACTCCCGATAGTCGGGATTTTTAAATTCGCGCTTCTGGTCTTTCGGTAGTTTGGGTTTTCGGCTATATGGTCTTGAAAGTTTGAAATTCGGTATTTCAAACTTTCAAGATTATGTAGTGTTCCCATTTGATCATATGATGTATTATCTGTTTATAACAAATTTCTTCTGCATTGATATGTATTCTGATGAAGTATATTCTCCAGCGTTTAGACAAAGTACTAAATAATAAATTGTTCATTTCGACTGCATTGGTTGAAAACCAGTGTGTTTTAGTTTGGATACATGAACTGCTTCTGAAGAACGTCAGAGACAGACTTCTTTTGATTGTAAAGGGAAACATGTTGTAAAACACATATTCTATAACTTATCTATCAAATGTCACTTCTTCTCTTGATATGTATTTTACTAGCAGGTTCCCTGATCCCCTGATCTAGTGATAAATCTCCCAGAATCATGTTTCAGGGCCAGACTTTTAAGTACAACCACATCAGATATTGCCTTACCTTATAGGTAAGTCACAGGTAAACTCTATGAAACCTGTAAGAAACAAAATCTTATGACAATAACTGAAGCATTTCTAAATATTTAAAATTTTCCTATGCTATGATTTAGGAGGAAATCAAGTAGCATTTCATACTGCATCAGCTGACTTGCTCAAAATTTTATAAAACAGCGTTGCATTCAGTAATGATTCAGATACAGTGGTTTCCCTTTAATGATTTGACATGCACTTTAAAATTAGATGGGCTGCATAATACACTTTTTTTACTTTTGTTGAAACACTCTGGTAAAATGTTTAAACTGTTAAAGGCAGGATGCCATGACCAGGCTTGATAGGCATTTTGAAGATACACATACACTACCTCTAAAACAAAAATGAATTTACATAAGTTTTATTTTATCTAGTAATTCAAATATATCTAAGAGATACTCATGTAATGACTCTGGGGACATTCTAGGTGTATCCTAAAAAAAAATGTAGTTATCTAATAAGTGCTCAAATTTTAAGTCAATGAAGTCAGGTCTATCAAAGCACTGATGCAGTTATTAAATAGGAAAGTATTAAACATGGTATTTAATATTTAAATCATTATTTGAACAAAGGAGAGTCAACCTATGTCATAAGAATATGTATTATAATAGCTTCTTTTTTAAACTGTATCACATCCAATTGCAACCATTGCTGTTTGATCTGTCACATCATGATACACTTCAATAACTTATCTTTAGAATTGTGTTGTGCTTTAAAGTTATCAGCAAAGTGGTTGGTCCAGACTTGTTACTTATTTCATGTTGGTGTTCCAAGAAAGGAGGGTCTAAACTTTTTTCCCCTATATAAAATATACTACCAGGATATGAGAGTTAATGTACTACTTTTTGTCTTTATAGGTTCATAGGTTCATAGGTTCATAGGTTGGTACTAGGCTATCAGCCCTAGGGCCTATACAAGCCTAGCCATAACAATTCCCTGGCTATTTCTTCCCACATTATTTACTTTCCTGGACCCCTGTCTAGCAGGGTGACTGACGTGATCCCTGGGGTGAATTTCCTTTCTCCCATCCAATCGTCAAGGTTCCTCTTGAAGAGGTCCAAAGAGGCACTCTGCTTGACATGTATGGGCAATCTATTCCAGAGTCTGGAGAGTCTCTGGGTCAGGAACCTATCCCTCCAGCATGTTTTGTTTATTGTGATGACAAGGTTTAGATCCCTGGAGCATGTAACTCTGAGGGATTGGGATTTCTTTAAGTGTAGCATGTCCAACAGCTCTGGGTTTGACATGGCCTTGTATGTTAAGCAGAGATCGCCTCTGAGTAGATGATATGCGACAGAGTATAGCTGGAGTTTTTTAAGGCGGTCAGCGTAGGGCATCTGCTTTAGGCCTGTGATTCTTTTAGTGAGGTATTTCTGACGCCTTTCCAGTTGTTGCAGATGTCTTGAGAGGTACATACCAAATGGGGCGTTGTATTCTATAATGGGTCTAATGAGGGATGAGTACAGTGGGACAATGACCTCTTTTTTTCTGGATGAAAAGCCCTTTATGATGAGGTGTGCCACATAGAAGGATTTCCTGACTGTTGTGGCGATGTGGTTATCGAAGGTGAGACCACTTTCCACCTGTGTCCCTAAGTCTCTTATCACACTTTCTGTGTTTGGTGTACTGCCACCTATATGGTAATTCATGGATACATGTTTTTTCCCAAAGGGGATAACAATACATTTCTTGGCATTGAGCTTGAGCCCATGGCTCTGGCACCAAGCATCTATTTCTGTAAGGCCCTTTTGTAGAGTATCCACATCATTTGGGGATTCAATAATGGCTCCCAGTTTGCAGTCATCTGCAAACTTTGTTAGCCAGAGTCCCTTAGTGTTGACCTGTACTTCAGAGAAGTAGATGCCAAACAAGAGCGGCCCCAGGACTGAACCCTGAGGTACTCCACTTGTCACTTGTCTGGAGCTGGATTTGGAGTCGGCTACTTTTACAGTGTGGGTTCTATCAGTAAGCCATTTAGCAACACATTGGGTGACATAGGGATTAATGCCCAACTTAGTAGGTTTATCTATGATTCCAGAGTGGGGGATGGTGGCAAAGGCCTTGGCAAGGTCTAGATAGGCTGTGTGGACCACCTTACCCTTGTCCATACCTGTAAGTGTACCTGCCCCTTACAGCAAACTTTAGACAACTGGTGCTGAACTAGCTATCAGAAGAAGCATGTGGGCATAACGCCAAACTTTGTTAGTGAAGACTACCCTCTCTGGCAGATTAGATTCCTATAAGAGATTCTTCATTCAGATTTAATTTATTTATTTAACATTTGTTTACGAGGAAAGTCCCACTTGGAACAAAGCCAATTTTCAGCAGAGGCCTGGGGAGAAACACTCTAGATGCATATCTTTATAATGTGGGAGGTAACCCACATGAATGCAGGTAGGACATGCAGACTCCACACAGTAGGCACCCCAGCCAAGTATCAAACCGGAGAACCTCTTGCTGTGAGGCAACAATGCAACCACTGCACCACTGCGCTGTCCATATATATTGTACACAGTAAAACTTAGTAGTGTCATTTATTTATTACAGACACTTTACTGTCACATGTTGTATGTTAAGTGAAAAAATAAATATCCTTTCTTACATTGTGAATTATATGAATGCAAGGCTGTACAGAGATTATAACTGCTTATGTTTGGCCAAAGACTGACTCTGGTGAAGTGTATGGCTCGAATACTTTGGGGGGTTATCAGAAATAATAAAATGAGGGGAAGGCTTTTAAGAAAAATAAAGTTGATGTTATTAAAAACTATAGATAGATATATGCAAATTAAATTATTATTATCATACAGTTAAAAGCATTAACTGAATAAAATGTGCATCAAATAAGGTAAAAAAACAGATGTGTGGGATGTTTTGCAGCAACAGCAGATATGAGAAAGAATACCAAAGGAGAATTAAAATTATGGCCAAAATGCTTTCATAGTTTTAATTAATACTTCATGGAATAAGTTTTGTTACAAGCATGAAAGGAATCCTAGTCAGGCATTTAATAAATCTTAAAGGATCTGTTGTTTTCTAAGATGCATAAATGGGAAAACAAATGTGTTAAAATGAATCTGCAAACTGTTGGGAAAAAACATGAAAAATGATCAGTTTGCAGAGCTTAAGGAAACAAAACTCTTAATACTTTGAAATCTAAAAATGCAGTTGAAGCATTATGACAAGTCTGCTAGTCTGTCTGATGGATAATCAATAGCTAGCTTTTTAAAATTTAAACTCGGCACTAGTACTCAATGTAATATTTTCTTGGAAAATACTTTTAAATAACTGGACTTCAAAGATATTAGAGAAAGAACTGTATGCATATTGTCAACTTATTTAAGCCTCCAGGTGACACCATTAGTCAAAACTATTTACTAATAACCAACAGGTTAGGCTAGGGATCCACAGATAGGCTGTGAAACAGTAGTGTTTATTCCAAAAAGTAAAACAGTTAAGTCTTTTTTTTCTGGGATGAAAGCACATAACTCTTTTACTTACTGGAATAAATACTGTTGTTTAAGAGCATTTTTATGGATCCTTAACATAACCTGTTGGTTCTTGGTTTGTTTTGTTATATTTTCTGTTCTACTGCTTGGTGTAATGCTACTTACATTAATTTAAAACCAAAAATACAAAATTATTTTCAAATCACAGTTAAAGAATTTAATTATTCAAACCCAGCTTCAGTATGAACTCCACTCCCTTAATTCTTTTCTAATCAACCATAAGTTATTCCTAACCCTGTCCAAAGCCAAATGTATGATATTTGAAACTTAACAAAAGCTTAAAAACACTCCTAAAAATCTTAACATCACAGATCTCACTGTTTCCCCAATAGAAACAACTACGTCCTTTAAATACTTAGGTTTATGGCCGAACCAGTCACAATTTCTGAAACACATTAAAAACACCAGAAAAAAAGTCAGTTCTCTTTTATTCTGTTCCTGAAAAATATATCCCTTTCTCACCAGACCAGCAAGAGCTGCAATAGACAAAGGTGTCCTCCTTGCTCAGCTTGAATATGGACTTTCTATCATAACCAAAGTCTGTAAAAAAATTCATCAACAATGCAGTCAATTGAAAACAAAATTTGCCAATTCATTTCCAATTTTCGACCTAAGGAAACACCACTGCATCACCCTCTCCAAAGCCAAATGGATACCAGTCTCCTACAGAGTTGAGATAATTCTAGGCTCTCTTCTTTTCAAACCTGCGTCTTGCAGCCAAACTGTGTAATAAATACATCCCCTATAACCTCCACAACCTCTCCGAATTAGCATCCTCACTCCAGACACTGCAAGCCAATGTGCACTGTACCAACCATTCCTTCTCCATTGTTGCACCCAAACCCTGGCAATCACCCACCCTACTTAAAAGAAGTCTCCCATATCACCAGTTTCAGGTAACAACTCAAACACCTCTATCAAAAATGTAACTGTAGGAGGTTTTTCCACTGAACACATCACCTATCTCCCTCCTCACTTGCATCACTTCTACTTCAACCATCTGTTCTCACCTGCTGCTACTTCCCTCTCATATTTACCACTAAAATTAATTCACATTTGTTTTTATACTCCATTAATAATATTAAAAAATTCATTCAATTGCCTGTGGGATTCTCCATTTTACATGAATACTCTGTTTTATTTTTTGGGGAATTCACACAGGCCGTGCCTGCAAATTCTCTCTTGTGATTAGTGTACTGTCCTGATAAGTAAACTAAATAAATAATAATAATTCTCTTAATATTTAGAATCATGGGGTTTGTGAGTATCAAAGCATAGTACCTAGCTATTAAAATATATATTCAGTCTTAAAAATGCAAAGCAGAAAGCAAAACATTCAGTCAGGTAAGTATTGTAACGCTGAATGTTTCTGTCTTGAAAATCAGAGTCCCTTCAATTATATTGCTGATGTCTGAAAAATGAGGTAGACAGGAAAAAATGAGATGATGTAAAGGAGTATACAGAGGCAGAAGTGCTCTACTGTAATACAGTTTGTAGAAGACTGACATATTTTCAGGCCATAGACAGGCTAAGAATACAGAAGCCACTGGAATGCCTGCAGCTAGAAGTTAAAATTGTTGCCACAGCAAACAAGATCCTATGTAGTTTGGGGGGAAGATGGAAAGCCTGTAGAAAAGAATAACAGACATTTATATAAGACAACTGCATTAAAGTCACATTTCTAGGAAAAAGGGCAACCAGAAGTGTCACAACCATTCCTGTTGCAAGAAGACAGAGGCTGTGACAACTGTCATAGTTAAGAGTTGCTGAAACAAAGTTTGTGTCCCAAATAAAACTATAATACAGAAAAAATGGAAACAAAAATAAAGATCACAAGCTTAAGAATCTAACTATATATATATATATATATATATATATATATATATATATATATATAGATATGGGTCTACTTTGATTCACTGAAAACTCATTTCACTGAATTTCAGTTCATCCTCAAAAAATTGCTGAAAGCTTAAATCACTGAAAACTCATTTTGCTGAATCATATTTCACTGAATGTAAGTACTGTAGGGCAAATAAAACATATATGCCCTTTTCCCCACTATAGTGCAACACTGTAGTTAATATATATAGTTAGGAGGGGTGTGGAGGGCACAGCCTACTTAGCTTTTATGTTTATGAATCTCATTTCACTGAACGCTAACAATATAAAACCAAAAGTAGGTGGGGGGGCTACTCCCCCCACCCCACCCCCAAATATATATATACTAACTCCAGGATCATACTACAGTGAGGAAAAGGACATATACATTTTATTTGCCCAAAAGTACTTACATTCAGTGAAATGTGATTCAGTGAAATGAGTTTTCAGTGATTTGATCTATCAGCGATTTGGTGTGAGTGCTTTGAAATTCAGTGAAATGAGTTTTCAGTGAATCAAAGTAGACCTATATATATATGTATATATATATATATATATATATATATATATATATATATGTATATATATATATATATATATATATATAGTTAGTTAGGAATTATTCTAAAGATAAACAGGTCCATTTAATAAAATGTTTATTTGAAGTGTTTACCACAAATGATTTAGGGCTTTTGCTGGGATCATCTCTATTAGTCTCAGACAAGAACTCATGATTAACAAACCCCAGATACAGATTTTTGCAATGTTCTGCCAAAGATTCGTAAAACACTAAATAACCCATCAGGACTACCAGTTTTGTTGGGTAGAGGTTCACATGTATAACCAGTGTGAGAATTTTTAGAAACCTTTTTAAGTCTCTGTTACAGTGCATTTCAGCACATATCCAATACCTTACTCACATCTTACAACTTGAGGCTGAATTTCAACTTGACAGGGATACTGTGATGTGTACATTAGATGTCCACTTGCTGTATGCTAATCTTCACACCAGAATGGGTTACTTTCATCAAAAGGTATTGATCAGAATAGCCCCAGACCTATTCCTATCAATATGAGGATTGTTTTTACTTGAGCTCTTAGTAGTAGCACTAAATAAAACAATGTGATTCACTGAAATAGTGAAATGTGTTTACAGGTTCAAAGAGCTGCTCTGAGAGCATCTTTTGCTCCAATTTCCACAGAGCTTTTTATGAGTTTTAGAGTCAAAATGCATTTATGAGAGTGTCATTTTTTTTTAACAATATAATTATGTAGTAATGTTACCTGGACAAAAGTAATGATACATTACATGTAAACATAGTGTTTGGATAACCACTAAATAAGGATAAACACAGAGGTAGAATATGTTGCAGCCTTTTGAGGAGCATGTTCACACTAAAACTTGTCTAGAAAATGTATGTAGCACATGACATGCAAATTATGATATTTTGCTCATTAGCATTCAGGCCATAAATGTCCTCATATGCAGTATTCCCCTTTTAAAGTTAAGCAAGATATGTATCGATTTATGAGGTAGTATGCATTACATTACACTGGTAATTTACGATTAACTGCAACATTTTATTTAGCATGTCATGTTTTTCTATATCAAATAATACTCCCTGATAGACTCCACAACTTTAGCTGGCTGAAATGTAGCCTTCAAGGTCCTTTGAATTTAGGTGTTCCCACAACACCACCTGTATTGGGGGGTCATAATATTGTATACATGACAGATGAAGCTGTCATTCATACAGTATTGTGACTTAAAGTGCAGTCCTGGCATGTTGTGAGGCTGTGCTACTTATGATCCAAGTTTAGTAAAAGATTACCCTAAAGTTGTCCCTTGTATTAAAGCAGACTGCTTACAAAACACAAATATTGCATGTGTACAGTCATCCACCCTGAACAGACATCTCATTAGCCAAGGATCAGTGCCCACCCAACTGCAAGTACTGGTACTACAAACATATGGCCTTCTCACCATATGCTACCTCCAAATACTACTACTTCTGTTTTATGGTTGAAGCACTAACTATTGCTACAAGGGCCCTTTTGCTTGAATGGACAATGCTGTTACCTTGAAAAACTGTATTAGTATTCAAAACCAATGTAACTTTTCAAACTAATTTGGTATGTTTTGCCCAACTCTGTTTTTGGAATGTCATGTAGGGTTCTATAATTTGTCATTAGCCTACTTGGACTGAGAACTCTCAGAGTCCTATTACAAAACCAAAATTGGGTACCATGTAATGGCTTGTGGTAACATGCTAAACCAATCATAAATGATTTTGCAATCCCATACAAACTTAATAAACTGTTAATCTTCATAAAAATTGTCATCACATTTACAATGATTAAAAAAAAGCATATATTTGTTTAACTCGGGACCAATTTTGCTCCCATAGCGGTACCAACCTTTTCTAAACAAAATCTTCCATTAAAATGAAAAAAAGGTGTTTATTAAAGTAAACACTGCAAAATCCAGTATAAACATGGTAGCTGCGAATCAACTGAAAATATTTCAGTGCCATAAGTCCCAAGTTAGATTTGATACAGGTTTAAATAATTTTTAGCATTAAGTATCACAAACAAATATTCTCAGTAACAAATGAAGATTGAAAGCAGTTACAACAGATGACATGAATCATTAAGAAAAGGTTCCAGTTTGTAAATGTGAGATTATAGAGAACTATCTGAATTCATACTATTGTTTTGCAATGGTAATTTCACACCAGAGAAGATGAGACTCTTTCTCAGAGTAAGGTAGTTATTCTATATTTCAGGTAAGATGTAAAAAAAATGGAACATGTGAATTTTTTTTACCAATAATTTCTTCAGATTTTTTCTGTATAATTCACACACATCTTCACCATTATTTAACAATTACATTGTATTTGCAGGAATCATAATAGCTTAAAGCAAACCAACATGAACAAGTATCCTTGAATACACCTAAATGAATGCATTCTTTTCCTGAAAGACTACTGAAAACAGTAAGAAATTCACCACCGTAAACTCATGAAAGCATGGATCATTGACAAGAAATGAAACAGCACTTGCATTAGTACTGTATCACTGGCAAGTTGAAATGTACAAAGTCAGTAAATTTCATTGATCACTGAAACTGTGACAAAACCTTAGTTCTCCCAACTACCCCTTTACATCTGAAAGGATTGAGCAATACCTTCACAGTTGCATGAACCCATTTTATTGCAGAAACATTAAATGAACAGTACGAACAGAGAGAGGTATTTTCCACTTACTTGGATAGTTGTTGAATCATATGTTGGTTTTTTATAACTGCTATAAATGTTTTGTGCTTTTATTCCTTAGAAGGTTCTCTTCTTATATGCTGCATAAAGGAGTTTGCTTATGCAGTAATAAACCATTTGTCTGCCGTTATAACTGCAACGTTTCAACATCTACTTGTATATCAAAGGTCCACTTTTGCCACACTTGATATCTCAGCAAGATTTTATCTTACTTATTCTTTCCACTTCCATAAAGTGAAAGGAAATATCATTGCCCATGATAGTGTTCTGAAGAAACAAAGAAATGTAACAAAGCATTGAACTGCCTCCACAGCTAAATGTCATCTTTATTTTTGAGGATTTCAGATCACTTGTAATGTCTACTTGGGAAATTGCAGCCACTGTAGCTGTCAGTGTTGTCTGCATCAGCGCCACAACTATAAATTTGAGAAGCCTATATCTTTGCAAATGAACTAGAACTGCATTCTAAGATGCAACAAACACCACTGGTTTATCTTGCACCATCCTGTATAGTAAGATAAAAAAGATGCTACCTTAGTAACTCAACAATAAATACTTTTAACAGACTTCCAGAATACTGAAACCTGATTGGTCAAGTCTCAAAAGTGTTGGACCATTAATTCTGCATAAAGATGATGATAAAAATTAAAATAGGCAGCACAGACTCCTTACACACTGCAATCATGCTACTATAAAGCTTATTACTAGCCTCCCAAATCTGGTAAGTAAAATATCGGACCAAACTATCAAGGTTTAGAAACTACTCTGATATAAATTCAAAATTGCTGTCATATGCCTTGGTTTGACAGCTGTCAAACAAGCTGGCAAAAGCAATTGTTTGACTATCAAAATAACTGTTAAATGAAATGGTTTAACAGCCTTTCTGACATCTGCCAAAATGGCTGTTAGGCCACATCAGTTAAAAAATATTGTTAACATTACCAAGCAACACATAGATAAAACCTTTTTTTTCTTTTGAGTATCTTTCCCATTATTATAAATGGAAATGCAGAATGTCTCACCTCCAGTGAGTCCCCACCCATGTCACAACTCCAGCTGAACAAGTACAGTAGAGGTAATATGGTTATTTCTGCAGAACAGAATTAGACTGTCAAACTGCGTCCTGTCTATTTAAAAGCAAAGCAAAATGTCACTGTTCCAGGCCAAAGAAAAAATGACTAAAATACCAAACATTAACATTCATAATTCTTTGTTACCTGTTTCTTGCTGTAAAGTTAAATACAACATGTCATACCTCCACTTGAAACCTCCCCTCTCAGTGTCAGAGCTTTAGTCAGAGAAGTACAATCCAGGTATTTCAGTACAGCACTTATTACCACAGAATAGTGCTAAACTATTAAAATGTGTATTTAATCTTTAAAAAAACTGCAATCCAGGAAATCCAAGCTCCAGTCAGTCAAGTACAATATTATCAAATTGTTTCTTGCATGAATTGGTTTAAAACAGGTATACACACACACACACACACACACACACACACACACACACACACACACACACACACACACACACACACACATACATTTATACAGATCTGTAATCTGATACACATTTTCAAAATATTATCTAGATATTTATAGAAGCACTATTTGTGAAATATTCCACTATAAATAAACAAAATAAACAAGGAAAGAAATGTCAAGGAACAATCATATAAAAACACAATAAAACCTCAGCAACACACACACACACACACACACACACACACACACACACACACACATACACACACACACACACACACACACACACCAGACCATAAAATGAACAAACTTTCCTTTTAGGTAGAAGAAACGTAACTGTTTGTCCAAGTACATTTTCATGAGTAAAGTGAGCCACATGATAAGAATTTCTGAGTAAATCATGTGACAGCTGAAGTTACATGATATGTTGGTGATCCAAAACAAACTTATTTCTACAGCATTTTAAAATGTGCAAAATCATATGATTAATGCATGCATACAGCATAAAAGTAATGAACAATCACAAGTTAAAGCCCTTAAAATCATTGTGCAGTACTTAATGTTTCAGCCTTTGCATTTCAAAATATTTTTAAGAACAATATCGTTTATGTTACATTCTTGATCAGACAGACTCCTCTACAGATGGTTGAGGTGAAATTCCTCAAGAGTCAGTAGGCCAGAGAAAAAGAAGTGGAGGAAGATAAAGTTGATCACTCTTTTCCACAGGAAATCATTGCTGGCGTGATTTCTAAGTGTGCTCCTGTAATGGTTTACTTCTTTCAGGAGATTTTTCTCTTCTTCGAGTTGGTGTGATTGTGGAGTTGGTATAGACAGATTGATAGACAGACAAGTTTGGGCATTTGGGAATGTGGAAAGCTTGTTACATAAAAAAATGATCAATGGTATATTTTTTTTTTAACTTTCCATGTTTTGGCCATTTTTTGTGCATTTCTGTTGCTCAGGATTGTAGATTTCGACATTTCATAGCAGAACTGATCAGACAACATCCTTTGTGTAAAGAAATGTGATAGCAGCTATGCAATGTCACTTGATGAAGCAGGAGCTCAGAAAAACTTTTTTTAAATTTATGCTTATTAGTTACATAGTAGACTTGGAAGGTGTTTCCATTGAAATGCTTGAGACACTCACCCACTCTCAACTAGTGGGCTCATTTGAAGGAAGACAGTGAGGCAGTGTCAGGGCAGGTTGTGTAACTCAGACATGGCTTACTGCAAAAGGGCTAGCTGTGATACAGATGGCTTTCAAGTAGAGTAAAAATGTTAACATAGATAAAAATTTATCCTGAAGAACATTTAAAGCTCATGTGGCTTTTATTTAGACAAAGTTGTCAAATAACTGTTCCACATTAGTTCCTGAGTAGGTAACAAAATCATTGACTGAGAATGGACCCCCTCAGATATCTCAATGATCAGCCATTGTGGGCAAGAATATATTTAATGTCCAAGCTGGCGTCAAAGGCACATAGATTTAGAATTCTCAATTGACAGGACTTGCTTAATTTTTATACTCTTAGTCATCCCCATAATCATATTCAGAATTCTTCTGAGATCTTGTAATGTAAGGCATGTGTGAAGGGGTACAGGTTTCACCTATTTTGGCACTGACATGCTTTAGCAAACTATAAGGCCAACCTTCAGGCTTGCCAAGACACTGTCTAACTTCAGAAAGTATTGTTAATACCAGCTGCATTTTTATTGCTGTCTATTTCATAGTAGGCTTGGGAAAGCATGAATTAACCTTTTTATATTTAAAAGCAATTTTGGCCAGCAAAGCAATTGCTTAGTGCAAAAGATAATGAATACACCTGGTGTTTCCAAGAAAGAAATTGCTAAGCACTTGAAATGGCAAATCTCCCTATGGTTCAGGATTTAAAACAAATTAGGCAAGATACATTTAAATGAAAGATGTTACAAAGGCAGTTAGGCTCAAATCCTTGATTAATTGGTTACTCTGAATGAAAAACCACACAGAGTTTGACTCACCTTTGTGTGTGTGTGTGTGTGTGTGTGTGTGTGTGTGTGTGTGTGTGTGTGTGTGTGTGTGTGTGTATATATGAAGCTAATAGCCTTACCTATTGAACTACAAAGTCGACTTCAATCACCTGATGAATTCTGTGAGTTTTTTTAAGTTGATTTTTTCATGTGTATTCATATAGTTAGAGTAGTATTATAATTGTTTACTTATTTGCAGAGTTTGAGGTGATTTCTCACAGTTTAGGTTATTTGATATATTTCTTTTTCTGTTCATTCATACATAGGTAAATTTTATGTATCCATGTCATTGTTCTTATTTTTGTCATTAAAGTTACTCCCCATTGCAAGTGCGAAGTTTCATATCTGTTAGACTGGGTTGGAGTTTTTAAGATACTTGATGCATTTTTGTGTGCAGTTGTAAAAGTTAATATCGCTGTATTTGACAAATAACTATATTACTTCTTTAAAAGCTTTGTTATTGTGTTAAATGATCACCCTGGTATTGAGTGTTGGTTATATTGTTGGCTAACAACTTAAATCCAAACTACTGTTAACACTGCATATGTTAAGCAGTTTATACACAACATTTGATTCTCTCTTCTGTGAAAAATTGGCTAAGCTTAAAATTGCCCTCAAGGGCAACCAGCCTAGTACTTCCTATGAACCTTGAGCCATATAAACTGGAAGCCTAGAGGTGTCCTTTTTCCATCTGACATACTTGTGCATTTATGAGCATCTGATAAGTGTGTATGTTTGCATATGTGTATGTGAATATATGGGTTCCATCTCATTGGTCAAGTGTGTGTTTGGTCAACAGCTACTAAGTAGACCATTTATGATTAACTAACTAGCTAGTCAACAGGTGTGTGAGACTGAGCAATTCCCAGTGTGGGGAATATGCTCTTACACTGTGCTTGTGTGATCTTGGAGTTAGTATATATGATTAACAGGGATGCAGAGGACACTGACCCCCCCATATGGGGGTGCAGGGGGGCTTCCTCACCTGCAAAACAATGTTTGATTTGTTCCTTTGTTTTTGCATATTTTGAGGCTGTTTCATGGTGCATGTGTAATTGTTTGTCGAGATAGTCCTTTTCAGCATAAAGATATCGATATTTAGATGCACATGTCTGAATACTCAGACACAGATAGCTACAGATATATAAATAGCAAGTACTCACGCCATCCTTTTTCATGTATGTAGATAATTCTACATGACATAGACTGTCTTAAGAGATCTTTTCTCTGTCACTGAAAGCATTGTAATGTTTATTCATTGTGCACTTTTCTAAATTCCATGAACTTCCTACTGCTATCTATTTAAAGATATTAATGTTTTCTATAACAGAAATATATTTTATATGTTTAATAGATATGCCCCGGGATTCATGAAGCTCGGCGCAAGGCCGGCGTAAGGCCTGCGCCGGCGGTGCATGGAATATCCAGCGCAGTAGCGCCATATACATATTAATGAGAGTGCACCGGAATCACAGACACGTGCGTAGTGTACGTGAGCGAGCCCAGGTAGGATGCGTCTGGAGGCGTGTCTAAGCCGGCATGAGGTGAGCAACCTAATGTGCTGACAGCCACGGTCCGCCCACAATAGTAATGGCAGCAGCCAGGTCCCGTGCAGAATGAAACGCACGTACAGTACGCAACATAGTCCCGCTCCAAATTAACGGAGAAGCAAATAGAAGCCACCAAGGCATAAGTGTACCCGCTCAAGGAGCAAAGGATACGCATAAGACCGCCTCCGTCCGCAATGCACTGTCAGTGTTTACACTCAGAGAAGGTGTACAGCCGCATGTCAGCGCCGCACCGACATAGGAGCAGCGACTAAGGTCACCACCTGTCCCACTTTGTTTGGGGCAGTCTCTCCATGGACAGTTGTGTCCCGAAAAACGTATTAGAAATGGCTGATGTGCTACGATTGTAGGACACAATGATATCCCGTATGTAATGTAATGGTAGCATGAATTGGTTATTTCTGCAACAGAAATACCAAATGACACAATAAACAGAATAAGAAGGAAATTGCCACAA
>NC_056737.1:1995021783-1995084283 GCF_019279795.1 Protopterus annectens
CTGAGATGTGGGGAACTTTATGTGCTCATGGGCATGTGGTAACATGGCATCCAGGAACTGGTGTAGTACCCTGGATGCTGATGCCTGTGAGATGCCCATTATGTCCCCAGTGGGCCTTTGAAAGGTACCTGTAGCCAGTATTCGCAAGCTCACACATACCTTTGTGTCCACTGGGATGGGCTCCCTCTGTTGTCTCTTGTTCTCAGGCGCGGCCGCACAGCTCCACTATTTGCTGTAACGTGCCCCTGTCCACCCTGTAGCTCTACTATCTCCAGGTCTCGCAGCCCCTGGTAGGTCACCCTTGGTCTGAACACTCTCCTTCTCCTGTGAGGCCTCACGGTAGTTGTCGGCACCACCCTCCGCAACTCCGCCTGTCTCTGCCACATACCTATGCATCACGCCACGGCAGCACCCAGCATATACATGTTAAAAGTTCCCGTCTGTTTACACCCTACGGTGCGGCGTTTGGGAAATCGCGCTGTGTGTTGTGCATATTCACATTTATTACTGTTGTGCTGTATACCCGGTGAAGTCATTGGGTGTGTCTGTGCGGCCCTATCCATGGATTATTTCCGTGGTTTTACGCTTGCAGCTGCAACGGTACTGCCTGTAGTGTTACATTACAGTTGCCTGCATTGCCTTCGCCTGGCATCTTACATTACTGCATCCTGCAGGCACATGGCATATGATGCATTTTATCTGCAGCCGCGGTTATGCTACCTCTGTACTTGGCTGTGCTATTTCGTTCTTTGCTCTTTGCATTTCTACTACATCCCTATTATCTTTGCTCTCATATGCCTCCCTTTCCCGTTCTGCAGGAGTCTGCATGCAGACTTATCAGCTGCCGGCGTTTGCCCTTCCTGCATTGATTGGTGTTAATTGCTCGTTACGGATACATTTACACTGCTTCCGCATTTCCTCGTATTCTCCGCATTACCTTCCTATATCCCTGGTTGTTGCCGGTGAGGCCGTCACATGACTGGTTTCGGGTACGAGTCATCCTCGTGCACATGCATTTGCACGCATTCTGTACTGTGAGCGCAACTATTTCCTAACACGCCACTCCTGATGCTGTGATGTGCAGTGTACACGCCAGATTTGCTGTCCTCCAATATCCTTGGTCCTACAGTGGCACACCCTGTGTGGTTGACATGTATCTCGTGTAGGCCACTCCTCGGTGTCGTATCGCTCGCCATTTGCTCCATCCTTACGCTGGCGCGTTTTGCGATTCACTATTATCTGCCTCATTTGCATGGAATTGACTACTAATACCTGGTTACGGCGCCGGACACGCCACCACTCCTTGACAACCATTGCGCTGGGGTTGCAGCTTTACATACATACTATGGTGTGTGGTGGCTGTGCAGCTGATTTGTGTTCTAATGCTCTTTTCGGACATTGTCATATTATTTCATTGCTTTACAACTTCTGTGCACACATCCCGGGGGTCTGCTGTTCTTTCTACGTACGTGCCATTTATGTCATTTTTACATTTTGTGCATATTTTCTTTGGACATTCTCGGTGCCTTTCCACATTGGTATATTGCACCTATATGATACCTGACTTTGACAGCCTTCCGTTACTCCTCCGGTATGTTTGGGTAAATGTAAACCGTTTTTTTTGGTTTACATTGCCGTGCCCTTACGCTACGCCTGCGCCACTTCGTGGATCGCTATTTGCCCTCATTTGCATGGTGCAATACCGCACACAGTGTGTTTTGCATACCTACGCCGGGGGCGGGGACGGTCCGGCGCACGCCGGTAGTGCACGTGGAATTCATTCATACCTGAATCGCTAAGCAGCCATATTTGGCGTTATAACGCCGACGCTATGCTGGCGCCTGGCGCAAGGTTCATGAATCCCGGGGACGATCTAAAACATTATGCTAACTTATGTAGCTGAATAATGAAACTGACATAATGCTACTTAAGATCACTTAAATGACAATACAT
This sequence comes from Protopterus annectens, assembly GCF_019279795.1. Taxonomy (NCBI): domain Eukaryota; kingdom Metazoa; phylum Chordata; order Ceratodontiformes; family Protopteridae; genus Protopterus; species Protopterus annectens. Next base: position 1,995,023,737 of record NC_056737.1, read on the forward strand.
AAATCTTAAGCGTTGTTTATTTGCTGTTCAGTATCCATGTGTATATGTAGAATAGCATGAACATATAGACTGAAATATAGAGAAGCTATAGGAAGAAAGTCAGTCAAACCTTGCTGTCCAGTCGAGTCTGAAAAGATTCCATATACGGATCTTCTCCCCTACCACTGTCCTGTCTTTTTTCCACCATAATGAGGCATTCTTGAATCACCAAGCTGAGTTAAATTCTATGATTCCTTGTCTTGTAGTGTGTTTTAAGAACCCAGAACTCTGGGTGCTTTGAATTCAGCATTGACCCTATGAAGCAGAACTTCATTGAAGCTGCCAGCCAGGCCCTATTATACCTACCCTACTTCTGCACTTCAGCCCTCCCACATTTCTCCTGGCAAATAAGTGCATTTATAATCATATAATATCATATCATATCATGCCACCATATGTTATAGGGCTTATGGCTCACAACATTTCTGAGAGTGTGGCAATATTTGTACAATGCCCACACCTTCATGTCTTGTTACTTACATGTATGATATCATAGCATCATATATCATCACATTATAATCTCATCTCATCATCTTACAGTCTTCCTTATCTTTTCTGTTGTGTAAATGGTAAATGCCTGTTATATGTCCATTCTATGGCTGCCAGAAATGGACAGAATACTCCAGATGTTCTTAGTATTTCCTCTGCAATGGAAGAATGACCTCAACATCTCACAAGTCTGCTCCCCTCCTACTCTCTCCAAAATCCTAGTGGTCTTCATAAATGCCCTTTATTGTTACAGCACCTCGATGATTATAACACCAGGTCCTTTGTCTGACTTTAAGACAGCTTTTTTGCTTGTATATTTCCATAAATTTCTATGCCAAAATACATAAAGTTACGCTTTTTGTGTCAAAGCACATCTGCAGCATATCTGACCTAACTGTGAATTTTATTGTCTTAATGTTGGTTGGCTTATCTATTTGTAGAGTAATATTGCTATTGCCAATAAAAATGCTGATGGATAAACATGCAGATTTTAATTATGTTTATTTTGTTTACATGTGAAAATAAATTACTGTTTCTTTTTCACAGATCAATGCTGATGACAGCTTGTGACCTTGGAGCTGTGACAAAGCCATGGGCTATATCAAGACAGGTAAGTTCTACATATAAAAGCACACTTCTATCTTTCCTAAAATGTCATTTCTGTGATCAACGTCAAATGGCCTGTGTGGCAAAATGTGAGCATCATTAGCACTGCCCTTCACATTGCACTAGTTGTTGCAAACTCTACACACACACACACACACACACAATTTGCATTACTTGTACCTGTCTAGTATCTGTGGATATGCATAAAAAGAAAAGCATGCCAAGAGACTGATACAGTGTTGAACAGGTAAGATAGAATAATTTTAAGCTAAATTATAGGAAATATAAAATCAAACTACAGTGCAGAATGCAAAATCAATAGTAAATGTAAAATTAAAATGACAGGTCTGAAGTATGTTCCTATTATTCTAACATCAGACTCCTTGAAACTTGATCCAGAAAAAAAATCCAAGGAGCTGTGCCAGTGTCAAAGCTAATAGACAAGTAATTTCAGGGGTTCTAGAAATACTGTAGTATCATCCATAGTATGTGCCTAATATGTATGAGATAACTATACCTGTAAAAACACCATTAGAGCAAGATGTAGCTGTGAAAAGAAGCAGTGTATAATATAAGGGTTTTGAAATAGTCCCAGATCTAGTCTCAAAGATACCTACAATAAACTACTGTGATATGAATATGTCAGTTGTTTTGCTAATGAGATTGGTATAGGAGTTGTGATCTTACAAAATAATAATTCAGTTACCTATGGGTCAGGAGTATTTACATACACAAATAAGATATGTTCAAATAGAAAATGATTTGCTAACAATAGTGCAGGTATGTGTGAATATCCATGAATTCGTCTATAGAATAGAAGTTCAGGTAGAAAAAGATACAAGCACTATAAAACAGCTGCAATGCATATTCATAATGTACTTGTACAAAGCATCTTTGAGATTGCAATGAATGTTATTTAATCTTCAGAGGCATAATATAAAAGTGAACTATATATTAGGCAAGTAATTTCAAAGGACAGATAAGCTGAATAAATTATATTTACAACAGGAAAATGAAAAGCTGTTAAAAGAGAAACTGGAAAATCTATGGGTAATACCACAGTTACCAAAACAAGAAGAAAAAGTAAACTAATTTCAAGAGTGCATTATACTGAAAGATTTTACAGTGAAAGAATGGTCTGAACAAAAGTATTCAGCAAGGAAAAAAATCTGTCTTATTTTTCTTAGAAGAAACCAATAAGAGTTGCCCAGGGCTTCATGTTGAAAGCTAAATAGACAATACCCTCTGGTCAGTTGAAGTAATAAATGCTTGAAATGATATATGAGTCACTTTTAGAAATAGTAATGTAAATAGTAAAGTGCAAAGAAAGAGTAGGAGAACAGAAAATGTCACCTCAGACAGATAAAGTAGTACAGAACTGCTCTATCTGCAGTAAGTACTATTAACAATAACCCTAAAGACGAAATGGCAACATACACAGTTCCAAATTGTCCAAGGACCAAAGTGGGGGCAGTTTTGCTCCATTTCAGGGTAGCCATATCTGTCATACGGTTCCCATTCAGAAGCCTGAAACATCATAAGCCTGAAAATCAAAATCCTGAAACCAAAAGCCTGAAAATTCAGAATCCTGAAAACTCAAAATCCTGAAAGCCCAAAATCCTGAAAGACCAAAATCCTGAAACTCAAAATCCTGAAAACACAAAATAGACATACTGATGTCATTGTGGCTTTGCTATTGTTAGCCCTGTGGTGTTAGGTCATGCGTTGGGGTCAGGTAAGTGTCGTTGGTTTTATTTTAGGGTTAGGGCGGTTTAAGTGAGTTAGGGTTAGCAGGTTAGGCATGTATGCAATAGTGACAAATATTGGGGTTAGGCGGTTTAAGTGAGTTAGGTTTAGGCTGGGTCAGGTGAGTGTGCGATAGTGACGGACCTTAGGGTTAGGGTTAGGGTCAGGGTCAGTTGGTAGATATTAGTGTCTTTATAGTGACATATTAGCATTATTTGTGTTTTCAGGATTTTGAGTTTCAGGATTTTGGTCTTTCAGGATTTTGGGCTTTCAGGATTTTGAGTTTTCAGGATTCTGAATTTTCAGGCTTTTGGTTTCAGGATTTTGATTTTCAGGCTTATGATGTTTCAGGCTTCTGAATGGGAACCCTGTCATACATATGGATTATTCTAAGTTTCATGAAGTAATCAGACTGACAGACACAGTGACTGTACATGTAGGTGGTACATTAAAGTCCGTATTCTCAGTACAAGGGATACCTGATATTCTCATACCAAACAGACGCCCAGGATTCAAATCAGGAATTCAGAAAGTTTGTGAACTTTTGGGAATTCAGGCATGTAATGTCCATTCCACACTATCCTTAATCAAATGGAAAAGCAGAAATAACTATCTAAACAGTGTAGCATCAGGTGAGAAAGAGCTGCGGCAAAAGCTTTGAGGATTGTCACCTGGAACTTCTGGAATATTCGAATGTTCCACTGCAGGGTCTCAGTCTCGCCAGCTCAACTGTAGGCAGGCAAAAGTTTGAAAAGCAGATTGCATATTTCAGATACACTGAAGATCAGCGTAAAGCAAAGGTAATCCTAGAAAGAAATTAGGTATGACAGAAAATCCACTATGACAGAAACTGCAGAAGATTACCAAGCTAACAAAATAGATTGAAACCTGGGGCCCTACATCTTACATGACTTTATCTTCTCTATTCCCCAACTGTAAACATCAAAACCAATCACATTGCATATATTTAAGGTAACATATAAATGGAAGAGAAGGAATTGGCAAACTAGATGGAGTAGTTAGCCATGCCACTCCAGTATCATGGGGCCTCACTGTCTCATAAAGCAGTAATTATTGAATATAGATTGCAAAAGGAAAAGCAAAGTTCTGTACCACAAGAACAGGTTAAAATATCTTTATTTAAAGACAGAAATTTGAATGTGCTATACCAGATTTATATTTAAAACAATCCTCAAAGAGTGTATAACCTGAAGATAACCAAATGGTAGAGGCAAGGTCTATTTTTTGAATTTCCAGATGTAAGTTAATGTGTATTGAAGGTTCACAGATTTGCTTCCCTTATACAGAAAAACAATGGCCAGCTGATTTAACAGTTTGTGTGGTTGTGTTATAGTACATGAAGATTTAATGATATTCTGCATTTTAAATAAATAGTAATTCTGTATTTCACTATCTGTTAACAGGAACAGGTAATGCAAAGCCAATGCACAAAGGCTAAACAACTGACACCTGAGTCAATACAGACAGGCTTATTAAGTTTGTGAGGATTTTCTCAGAAGCCCCAGACTACAGTTACATTTAAGAAAATGGTTATAGTATTATTAAACCTTTATAGAATTATCACCCAAGAAACATTGCCTTTTCTCTCTCTCTCTCATTGTTTCTCTCATCCTTTCTCTCTCTCCTTCTCTATTTCTCTGTCTCTGTATGTCTATCCATATGAGATAAGCATACATGTCTGTGCCTCTGAGTCTTTATGTTATATGGACTGCAACTTTCCTGTATTAAATTTGCAATTTTCAATATTGCAAACAGAAAGTTTACGGGCAGGATTCACGAAGGCTTGCATGGAGTGTAAGAGACATGCAACACTCCATGCAAGCCTCGCGATCCAGGAACAGCTCTAAACTCCGTGTAAGAGACCAGCTAAAAGGTCTCTTACACGGACTGGGCGTGGACATGCTAAATACCTCACTTGCATCCGAAAGGTATGCAAATGAGGTATATTAGCGATCCACGAAGCAGAAACCAGTCCGTGTAGGAGACGTTTTAGCTGCAGAAATGTACTCAGTTGACAACTGAGTACATTTCTGCAAAATCCACAATGGAGCGATGTCAGCTCCAAAAAAAGGTTGCATATGATTCAGGCAGCATGCCAATGGCCAAATATGTGGCCATTGGCAAGATAACCTGATGCAAAAATATTAAAAATATAAATTTTTTTTTTCGGCGATCGCCCATGTTTAAACCCAGCGCAGCCCCGCGCAAACGGACTGCGCTGTATAAAACCATGGAAAAGAAGGTTATAAACCCACAAATGTGGGTTTCATGCAATACATGGAATGATAATGCAGGGACCAGCAGACTAAAACCAACATGGCCACCATGTAGTGGTTACTAAGGGGGGAAGCTGAGTCTAAGACATGTAACTAAGCATTAGTAGGCAATCTCATGTAAATGAGGGTTCGGATACTGAATCTTACAGTCACATACCAAATGAGCACAGTCTGAGTAGTGTAAGAGATACAAAAGGGGGAGGAATAGAGTAGGAGATAGGTGACATCACAGGGGGGAATGGTAGAAAGAAATGCAGTTCATTGGAGGCCAGTGTAACATGACAGATGACAGGCACAGATCATGGAAAGAGGTGTGCCACTAGATAAGTCATGGAAAGTCAAGAAATGGAAGGTGTACACTGTAACCTACACCAAAGTTTCTTGCTGGCCGTGCATGCACACGTGTGCACGCCATGAAGGGTGGGTAGGACAGTGTGTGTGCGTGTAAGGCAGTGTGAGCATGTGGGAGCGTGTTGGGAGATGTTTAACACTGTTTGCGCGGGTGTGCACGCGTGTAAGGCAGGCTGAGTATGTTGGAGGCTATTGGCAGACGTGTAACAGTCTTTGCGCGGGTGTACACGCGTTTAAACCCGGATAAGTAGATTCTGAACCGTGTAAGCACGTGTGCGTGCGTGTAAGCCACTGTGAGCGTGTTTCAGATAGTATGCAAGTTGCTCCCCCCTGAGGAAACAGAGAGGAAAAAGGAAGCAACAGAATTAATAGGAAGCTAGCAGGGATAACTGCTGAAGCTAGCAGGTGAAAACAATTAGAAGCAGGCAATTACACAGGCAGAATAGTAGCCCAGCCCAGCACTTAAAGCTCTGCAAACAGTAGTGCAGGATGTTTCCATTAAGAGACACTGCAAGACAGGAGTAAGCTAATAGAAGTGAAAACTGAAAAAGCTTCACTCAGAGCAGAAATGTTAGGGGCTGCCATAGCTGTCATAATGAGACATAGGTGACTTGCTGTGGGTGGTGACAATGCAGATGGTGCCAGACAACCCACAGTGAGGAGACGGAGAAGAGTGTACAGGCCCAGGGTCACCTACCATGGGTTACATGAGCTGGAGATAGTAGAGCTATAGAGTGGACAGAGAGCTCCTGCAGCAAATTGTTGAGCTGTGCAGGCCACGCCTCACACACAGAACCAACAGAGGGGAACCCATCCCAGTGGAAACCAAGGTATGTGTTGGCCTAAGAATACTAGCAACAGGTACCTTCCAGAGACCAACTGGCAATATGATGGGGATATCACAGGCATCAGCCTCCAGGGTACTACACCAGTTCCTGGATGCCATGTCAGCACATGTCGGTGATCATGTATATTTCCCCAATGCCTGTGAGGTATTGGCCAGCAATATGCATCTCTTCCAGCAAATAGCAGCATACCCTGAGGTACTGGGTGCTATAGACTGCACATACGCATCAAAGCACCAGCAGGTGAGCGGGGTAGGGCCTACATTAACCGCAAGGGCTTCCCCTCCATCAACTGCCAGGTCATGTGTGATGCCCAGGGCATAATAATGAATGTGTGTGCTGGCTGCCCTGGGAGTTATCACGATTCCCACATCTGGCATTTGACGCAGCTGTACCAGACATTTGCCAATGGGGACATCCCACACGGACACCTAGTGGGGGATGCAGGTTATGCACTGGAGCCATGGCTGATGACACCCATGAAAAACGCACACACACCTGAACAGGAACGCCATAATGAGGCACACGCACAAACACGTAATGTGATAGAGCGTGTGTTTGGGCTGCTCAAGTCACGGTTTCGGTGTCTGGACACATCTGGTGGAGCCTTGCAGTACACACCAACTACATGTACCCAAATTGTCATGGTATGCGCTATGCTACATAATATGATCTTGCAAAAACAGCTGCAGCAGGACCAGCATAGGGCCAGGCCAAACAGCCCCCCACCATTGCCAAGGCCATCACAGGCAGAGCGTGACTCGGAGGAGGAACAACCTGAGCCTGCCCCAGTAGGCAGAAGGAGGCGTGCCCAGTATGCCCTGGCCTTGGCAAAGAGGCAACGCATAGCACATACACTGGCACAGTAGGAACCCTGGAAATGATACCCCTCTCTGACTCACTCATATAGTAACAGGGATGCCTAACATGACACAACCTGCTCTCAAACATGTACAGGGAGTGTAGTATGTGCATCCGACAGAGGCAGCCCTGCAGCACCACCTGAGGCATGATTGCCATGTGTTAAGCAATGTAACACCATCTAGTATATGCAAACATGAAGACCCTGCCTAACATCTCACCCTCACCAAGCATGATGCCACACTATGAAGACAAGAAGATCAAGTACAATAATTGGCTGAAGTAATGCAGTCACTCAAAGGGGAACCAATGTGTTACAGGCTGGGAAGATATGCAGAGTTTGACATGATGCACCACCTGCTAGGGGTGGCATGCACCTATCATGCCATGCCCCATGGATACTGGCAAAGGCTGTCAGTACCCACAGCATGTCCTGAATAGGTAAGTCTCAAAACACAAACCCAACCTCATAGGTTCTACAAGGGATAGGAACCTAGATGTAATACTACCCCATGACAGATGTACAAACAGCAAGATGTGTGCAGTGTAAACGCACACAGTAAGGAGAATGTAGATACCAGTCCTGTAATAGAGAACTGGGCAAGGCTCACAGCAGCACCCTAACACTACCAGGTCACACCTCATACTGTGCTGTACAGCCGCAAAACATGGAACAAGCTACAAAAGGAGGGTGACTAGCAAGAAATGGCAAGGATAGCCACACCCCCATGTTGGTACCACAACAAGAAGCAGCATGGAATATCCATGGTCAAATACCAATGGCTAAAACTGCCTCGCAGTATATAGCCTGCTGCAGACCACTGTCCTAATACCAGGAACAGCACCTGGCCTATGTCGGAATACATGAATATATCAAGCCCCCCAAACCACATTATATTGCTCGACTGAAAATACCCAGACATACACCGGTAGCATTGTACTAGCACCAACACAGTAGGAGAAAATTACCCAGATTCCATAAACCAAAATGCCCAGGAATAATGTACTACCCCCACAAGAGGGGTAAGCATACTGGATGTGATAATCAGCAACATGTGTACTGGATGGCAAGATGAGAAGTGTACCCCTCACTGGTAAGACCAGACCATAGAGTAATCACACTGGATATACACACCCTGACCCCAGTCCCTGGCCAGAATACCACAGTGAAAAACATGTGTAAAGTATAGGTTGTAGCCCTCAAAACCGATGTTGAATCCACAAAAGGCCCTGTGCAAGTGCAGAATATGGGACACACCACAGAACATGTTATACAGGCATTCCATGAACACAGCCAGGAATGCTTGGAGTATGCAATCACAAATAACAACAACACACAATGCCATACACGCAGGCATCTGGCATGCTGGGCTCCAGCCATTACCAAACCATGCAAGAGAATGAGGAAGATACCACATGATAGAGCAAACATAAAAGGAAGTAATCACTGACCAGTAGTATGGCAACAACATATGTCCACACATACAATCCACTAAGTCCAGCCACAACAAGTATAACCTATGAATCCAGAGGCAATGTGACGCCAGTACCAAGTACACAGACAACCACAACACCCCCGAATAAATACAAACATATGTGATAGATGCATCCATGTATCCAAAGCAGAGGTTGAGCTCCAACAAGTCAGTACTGTCAACACTAGCCAGGAGGAGAAGGTAACCACATACACCACAAACCCAGTCCCACATAGACCTACCACAACTGTAAACCAAACACATAAACACAGACAAATATTCCTGGAGGCCTTAATTACAAACACACCACACCAACAGACACCTCCAAAGTAGATCACAAGCAACCACAACCTTCAAACATAGCACATGCAACGAATAGTGCGCAAAGCTGGTGTGCCAAACAGTCACAGGCCCGAAGGAGAAACAAATGCCTGATACAGTCGTAATAGGTGTCTGTATAGGCAGAAACACAGCCGTCCCACTCACCAGACTGAACAAGGGAAAGGGTAGAGTAAGCTGCTTGTAGGTAGCCACAAAATGCCACTTAACACAAGTACGCAGGTCACCCCAAAGCAAGCAGAAATATGATGCACTCAGTGTCCATGCTGGTGTGAATTACCTGAGATGTACCTCCCTGGTCAACAACAAATGAGACATAGATGGTCCCTCCGAGTATGTACCCCAGGGCGGGATGACACTGGCTGTGTGCAGCATCCAACCCTCACCAAGAATGATGCCACAGTACAAACACAGAATGCTCATGTTTAACAGCTGGCACAGTTACAGCTGTCAGTCCAAGAGGGTGTAATGTGTGTCTGCTTGAGATGTCAAGCATGACAAGCCATGCTGCTGTTACAGGGGTGGCTGTCAGCTGTTACCCATGTGCGTCTGGATACTGGATAAGGCCTTTGCGCCTCCATAGAGCCGTATGTAGGCAAGGCCAAAAGACTACCCACCACCCTAGAAAACATAAGTGGTAGGAAACATAAGGGTAATGCTGACCAATGCCAGATGTGTAAACTGCAATATGCATGCCCCTGAGGCACTTCCCATTATGGAGAACATTGATGCCTGTCCAGTGACAGAAGCCTGCTGCAGGCCTAGTGATACCACACCAGCACTACTAGGTTATACCACATACCATGTGTTATGGCCCCAACACCTGCACCAAGACATCAAAGGAGGGGGAGTATCCATATGCAGCACAGACACCCATATAGCCAGGTAACTGACAATGCACAAAGCAGCGGACACCACCCATGTGCACATAACTGTAGTCAAAACTGCTGTACAGTCTGTAGCATGCGACAGACCACACTCTCACACACAAGAACCCCACCCAGACATCCGAAGACACTGGACAGTATGGATGTCCCACCAAATACCAGACAAGGTACACAAAGTACCACATAGGTGTCAAACCATTATGTATGCAAGGAGTCATCAGGGACCTAGGGACACAGGTCGACATTAATCTGTCATGTGACAGCCACAATGCCAATGTGGCTATGAAGACTGTTGATACTGGACACCGTAGCATGAAAGGATTCACACCAACATCAACAGAGGTCACTGTGCCGCTGTACTGTTCCCTTATCAGACCCATAATCTAGTACAATGACTCATATGGGATGTATCATACGTGACACCTGCAGCGGTTCGGAAGATCTCATAGTTACCCCACCAACAGGATAAAGGGTGCGAAATATATGTCATATGCTGCCTGGCTGTAGACACCCCAGCTGACTGCAGTCACACACTGCCTACACAGAGGCATTGTATGTCTGTTGTACCAGGCCATGTCCAACACAGGAGTAATGGACATGCTACACCACAGGAAATCAAAGCCCTTGGAGCTGTGAGAGTCACAGATGTCAACCTCAACACATAATGAAATAAGATGTGCTGGAGGGACAGATACATAACCCATAGGCTCCCCACACCCAGAAACAGGATCCCAATCCATGGTAGGCAGAGCCGCTCACTGACACCCCTCAACAGGAATATTGCCAAGTGGATGGATGACCGTACATGTATACTGGGGGTCCCCACTGTGTCACAACCAGACAGAGGCACAGTGAAGAACCTCATAAATGGCCATAATTGAACATAGCAAGGGGTGGCGAAAGACACACACACTCTAGCTAGGCTTACCAATGGCCTAGGGTGTCTAGCCTACTATGAACCCATGAACCTATGAAGATACAACACGTACAGGACACTAAGGATAATCACAAGGCTTACCCAACTGATGGTAGGAACCATGTTGGGCATCCACAGATATGCTCCGAATCACACAGATATTACAAACAACATATAAAAACACACACACATATTGCTAACATACAACCTGTCAGGTGCAGTGCAAACACCCCCCCCCCAGAGTGCAAAATACCTATCCCAGCAGATGGTCCCCTGACATTGCAGATGCTGAGGTAACAGCCATCATCTGCAAAGCAGAACACACAGCAGCAAAGGTATGTGATGGTGTCCTGTGCTATGGCCAACATGGACCCCAAGAGTAATGGAATGCAAAATCACACTACTGGCCAATGTCAGCCTTACCACAGGGTATGTACCCAAAGAGCAGTGTACAACAACAGTGGTCCATCACAACAAAGGTGTTGCCTGAATGGATACTCCAAACTACCACCCCAGGATCCTGACAAGCTTGTTCTGCACAGCTATGGAAAGGATCAGTATGTACCGCAGACAGAAGGCTAATGTGGACCTACTGATACTGGACCCTACACACTGTGGCTGTTGTAACTGCAGAACCGGCCCCTAAACATGTCTGACCCATTTGAAGCAGTCATTAAGGTCATTGATGAGGGCTATGTGGTCCACACAGCATAGCTGGACCGTGCACATGCTTCTAGACAATACCGTACGTGTTCAGTATGGATATGTTCACCAGCTTAAATATACACCCCTATGTCAGTAGAGGGGTTGCAAAGCAGACCAAGGACAGAACTGACATGGTCAGACATGCTGCATCCATGTCAGACTACAAAGCGGATATGAGTGGCATCCCACAAGGCCTGGTCTTGCCCCCCCCCGTTCTGTATACATGTCCCATAGGTATAGGCCAACATGGAAGGACTGTGACTGAGCATGTATGCAGAGGAGTACAAACAGCCCACCGTATCCGACCCCCAGCTGACACAAGCAACCCACAAAAGGGCCACCTACAAACAGACAACTGTAGCCATAGCCATGTCAGCAAGCTAATCGCAGAACTGTGTATAGACAACCACTGTGGATATACAGTAAGTGCCCACAAATTACCACACAGGTGTTAACCCATGAGGCACCTAACATGTAATGTGAGACCTGGGTACAAAAGGTGATAAATAACCTGCACTGGACAAACATGTGTCTGTAGTGTTCGCATAAACATGTACCATATACCCACCCAGCACACAATCATAAACGTGTGATAATGTCGAAGGTCACACACACCCAAATATGTGTTGGACTTCAGAGTACAACATATGGAAAGCTCACACTGGGCATGCTCGCACACTTTGATAAATGAGGCATATGTCAGACAACATGCCATGGAAAGGCTGAACTGGGCATGCTCACACACTTAGGCCATATCTCCGTGTAGCAGTTGGCCACACATATCTGTTATTTGTACGTGTCAGTCCAGGAACCAACCACAACACAGCAATCAGCCCAGTGCACACAGTAAATGACCACAGAGACATAAGTGAAATAGTGGATCGCCGTCATATGCAAACATCTGCCACAGATACACAAGTTGGTCATAGGAACAGGGAATGCTATGGCAATAAAGACCTGCAAACAGTAGAACAGCACAACAAATATTGTGCATCCGACAATTGAACATATGGGTGTAGAGGTCAATACTAGGCTTCTTGCCCCAGGGAATGGCAGCTCAGCCAGAGTGTGCTTGGCATCTGCATCCCCAGGATAGTAGGCTACCATGCCACTGTAAAGTAGGTCACAGAAGGCGACATGTGAGGCTAGTGAGCTGTGCCTCTGTCAAGCAGGGGCACCGTGGAGATATCAACAATGGTGGTCTACCTCTGGTGTGGAACAGTGAGTACCCACGTTGCAGATGGACAGGTGCAATATGTATTCACCCATGTGGCTGTGGTGTGTGGTTCTGCCATAGCACATGGACCCACAAATTGTAGTGGCGGTAGGGTAAAGTGGTAGAGGCCTGAGTAGTTCTCACACACAATATGCCTGTACCTGATGTTAACAACTGGAATGGTGTATGTGAATACCTGCATATCCTGGCACTGTTCCCAGGGAAGCTAAGTGTGTGTCCTGGATGTGGGTGTGGTGTTCTGGACTGGTTGTGTTGTGTGTTACAGGTCCTGTGGTCCCAAAGCATGGTATAGAACATAACCTGCCAGTGCGATGTGCATATCTGACCCTGACGTAGGTGGCTGCAAATGCATATATATGCTATCCCCCACCTGACAGGTAGTACTACATCTACATACCTCTGTGGAAATAAAGATGTCAGCACCCTAGAAATACTACAGGTGCAGAACAGATGCCCAATAATTCGGATAGTGCACTCTGCTAATGCGTCTCCCTCAAGTGTCATAATATAGTTAGGTAGGGGTTCGAATCCTGCAAATGCTCAGTGTGTGTGTGTGTGTGTGTGTGTGTGTGTGGGTGGGTGGGGTTTGTGTGTGTGAGAGAGAAATGTCCCTTTTGGCAACTGGGAGAACACACTACAGGATGCACACTCCCCTTTCTAAACACAGATGATGTCAGCACCCTATAAGTACAGCAGGAGAAGAGAAGCCTTCCAGTAATGTGAATAGCGCTCTCTGCTAATGCATCCGTCTTGAGTGTCATAACATCGTTAGGTAGTGGTTTGAATCCTGCAAATGGCAAGTGTGTGTGTTTAAATGAGGGGGGTATTGTGTGTGGGCAAATATGTGTGAGGGAAATGTCCTTTTTGGCAACTGGGAGAACACACTACAGGATGCACACTCCCCTTTCTAAACACAGATGATGTCAGCACCCTATAAGTACAGCAGGAGAAGGGAAGCCTCCCAGTAATGCGAATGGCGCGCTCTGCTAATACATCCATCACAAGTGTCATAACATAGTTAGGTAGTGGTTTGAATCCTGCAAATGGTAAGTGTGTGTGTTTGAATGAGGGGGGGTTACTGTGTGTGTGTGTGTGTGTGTGTGTGTGTGTGTGTGTGTGTGTGTGTGTGTGCAAATATGTGTGAGGGAAATGTCCCTTTTGGCAACTGGGAGAACACACTACAGGATGCACACTCCCCTTTCTAAACACAGATGATGTCAGCACCCTATAAGTACAGCAGGAGAAATGAAGCCCCCCAGTAATGTGAATAGCGCACTCTGCTAATGCGTTTCTACTGCGTATCGTAATGTAGTTAGGTAGGAGTTTGAAACCTGTAAATGACATGTGTGTGTGTTTGGATGTGGGGAGTTTGTGTGTGTGCATTTCCGTATGAAAAACATGTTAGTTTTGGCAATCAGGAGATCACACTACCTGATGCACATTACCCTTTCAAAATACTGATGTTGTCAGCACCCTATAAGTATAGCCAGAGAAGATAAACTATCTAGTAAACCGAATAGTGCGCTTTGCTAATGCGTCCCTCTCACGTGTCATGACCTTAGTTAGGTAGGGGAATGAATCCTGCAAATGGCAAGTGTTCATGTGTGTGGGGGTAGTAGGGTGTGTGTAAATGCAAGTGTGAGGGAACAGATCCTTTTGGCAAATACTACAATACACCAGATGCTGCATACTCCCCCAGTAAACACAGGGGATGTCACCACACTATCAGCACAGCCAAACAGGGCTAGTTGGCTAGTAATGCCAATAGTGTGCTCTGCTACTGTGTCTATTACCATTGTCAGAGTACAGATAGGTATGTTTTGGTAACCCACAACTGTCACGTGTGGTTGTGTCACACAGTATGACCTTGTGTGGGTGTTTGTACATAACAATGCATGCCATTGCCTAAACCAGCAATGGCATTGCACATGATGTATGTGTGTGACACATACACATAAATACCTGTGACCTGCAGTAGTTACCATGTCTGACACATGCTTCGTGTGGATAAATGGTATTTGCCATGTATACCAATATGACTGTGTCGTACTGTGCAGGGTCTGCACGTGGTATGTCCCTATACAGTGTGGGTGTCTATGGTGAAAGACCTACAGCAGGGGATACACATCTGGTCTGGGCCATATAGTGTACATGTAGTCGATGTACAGGTGCTGCATGTTCCCACCTGTTGTGGTAGTGGTAACATGTCATTCCACTGCAATTCGGTGACCACATGCTGTGAACTCTTCAACTAGAGTGTTGTAGCTACAGTAATGCTCACACACAATGTTTGGCTGGATGCAGTACGGCCTTATCAACACAGTTCATGAGACTGTCATATTGCCGGTGTTGTTATGGAGGATAGGTGGTCTTCCTGTGTATGTGAGGGTTGTGTGTGCCAGGCTATGAACCAGATGGCAGTCCGACACACTGTCAGCTGCACATGAGTAGGCCCTGATGGTTTGTGCTGTGCCAACAACCTGGAGGTGTGTGTATCTGTGTTACCTTGGGATACCACCCCCCCTATCCATGTGTGTTACATGTGTAGGGACGACAGGCATGGTATGGGGCATAACCTGTCAGTGATGGGTAACACCTGTGAGCCATGAATCATGAATCTGGTACTGCACAGACATTGCAGTTCACCATGCTGAGGGCAGTGTCTGGTGCATGCATCTTCCGGTGTACACTGCTGTTGTTGTGTAGCAGCACTGTTAGTGTCCTAACCTGTGTGATACCCACGGAGGTCACTATGTAAACCATGTCCTGCAGCATAAGGCAGTATGTGTGTACCAAGGAGCTTTGCCATTATACATCGGGCCATGGGTGTCACGTGCAAGATGACCCGTGCACATCATTGTGGCTTCCTAGCATGTAAGCACACGTTGACAGCCAGTGGATACCCTATGAATGACAGTGGAGACTGAGCATAATGTAGACATACAACACCCTTCCCACATATAGTGGTAGAATACCTGGTGAGGGTATGTTGGCAACCAACATCAGGCTCATACTGGCCTGTGCCACATGCTGAGAGATCCATTCTATGTTCCCTATCACGTAGTCCAGGGAGGTATGTCTCAGGCAGCCACACTGGCATGGTCAATGAGTGAGTCATATCTGTCCATGCCTCTGACTGACCTGTATGCATGTGTGCTGTGGTGGACCATAGTGCCCCTGAGTCATATCACTGTGACCTTCACCAGATACAGCCTGTTGAGCGGGACCCCAGTGCAGCACACAAGACAGGTATCTGACACGTCTGTAGCAGGTGTGTTGTGTAGCCCTACAGGCTGTGAGTGTGTGGCACAGGGGATGTGCGTGCCATGTGTGGCATGTGCTCTGTTCCGACAGAACATATACCTGTGTGCCAGCTGCGGAGGTGTGTGATGCCCAGGCAGGCTGCTAGTCTGAATCCCCACGTATGCCCCAGTGTGTTCAGCATGCTGTCAGTGTGTGTCAATGTCTGACTGGTATTGTCACTGTAATATATTGTATTGATTTATTTATTTATCCTACATTTGTTGACTGGGATAGCCCAACTGGATGCATGTCCATTTCCAGGGGAGGCCCGTGGAGACAAGCTATGAGGGTAGCAGATACAGCATTACATAATACTAACATTACATATTACAAACAGATTATTTACAGAGATTACATAAGTAAGCAAGTCAAACATGTTCCACAGGTTAATGTTAGACCTGAGCACAAGTCAGGATTAAATTAAAATTACACAGTAAAGTGGTTCACACAAGTTACACATTCGAGTTAGCCAGGCTTGATACATTGACATAGCCAGTTAAGTGACAAATGTTGTTTGAGTCTACTGTTAAATTGACCTAAGGTGGACAGTAGGGTAATATCAGCTGGAAGTGAGTTCCAGGATCTACTTACAGGGTTTGCAAAGAGAGAATCACCGGCTGTGTTATTAAACTTGCTAGTCTGAAGTAGTACTTTGTTAGAGGATCAAGCGGTCTAGGATTGTTATAGGGGTGATAATATTTGAAGTGCAGGAGTATTGTCTGGATTATAGAGGATTTTATAGGCCATAATCAGTTGGTTATACTGTATTAGGCTGGGTATTGCAAGCCAACCAAGCTGATTTAGATTGATGCAATGATGTGTCCTAAAAGGCGGGCCAGTGGCAAACCTGGCAATGTGGTTGTAGCAAATCGAGTGTTTGTTAAGGACAGTCTTGTTCATATTCGAGAGTAGAGGGGATGCATACAGAAGGGTTGAAACGAGGTGTGAGCGAGCTATGGCACCTTTAGCTGGAGGGGCTAGGAAGGCTTTAATTCTGTAAAGTGACCCTAGTTTTCTATTGATGGCTTTGCTAATCTGGTTAACATGTATGTCACATTTGAGATTATTGTCTATGATGACACCTAATAGTTTTGGAGATGGGTCAGGGGAGATTATTGTGCCATCAGTTGATGTTATGGTAACGGTGAAAGTGGTAGACCTACGTGTTGGTGAAATAACAGCAGTTTAGTTTGATTGGGATTTAGGATCAGACGATGTTCAGAAAGCCAGTTTGCTATTGTATTAAAGGTGGTCTGGGTAGCTGACCATAACTCTACTGGAGATGTGGCTGAGCAGATCAGAGTAGAGTATTCAGCATATTGGATACAGCTGACTTTTGGGATGACAGTATAACGGTCATTAATTAAGATGGAGAACAGCAAGGGCCCTAGTATAGAGCCTTGTGGTACTCTGAGGGTGTTAGGTAGAAGGTTATAGAGTTTGTTCTGCCAGAGGCCAGCCTGCTGTCGACCATGCAGGTAGGATTGAAACCATTGGAAGGCTCCAGTATCTAGACAGTCTTTGCAGGGTGTGGAGTACAAGTTGGTGATCAACCATATCGTATGCCTTTGAATTATCCAAAAAGAGGGCTGCGGATATATAATTATTGTTGCAAGTAT
The DNA here is from genome assembly GCF_019279795.1 of Protopterus annectens. Classification (NCBI taxonomy): domain Eukaryota; kingdom Metazoa; phylum Chordata; order Ceratodontiformes; family Protopteridae; genus Protopterus; species Protopterus annectens. The sequence continues at coordinate 1,995,041,452 of NC_056737.1, forward strand.
GGCTTATGGTGTTAGTAAAGGCTAGGAGGCCTGAGGTAGTGCTGTGATGAGGACGTAAGCCATGCTGAGTGTCTGCCATAATGCGAGTTTGGATTAGGTGGTGCATGACTTGTCTATGACGAAAGTTTCTATAATCTCTGCAAGTGGAGAGAGTATAGCTATTGGCCTATAATTGGAGACTTCAGTAGAGCTGCCTCCTGTGTGAAGTGGGATTACATATGACATTATCCAGATGGTGGGAAAGTTAGATTCTAACATGGTTCCTCTGATTACCTTTGAGACGGGGTAAGCAATAGCATCATCTGGTTTTGATAGGTACTCGGCAGGGAGTTGATCAGCAGAAAGTGTAGTGGGTTTCACTGTTACAATCAAGGCAAGAAGTGAAGTGGCGACTGGTTGGCAGCTGGACGCAAGTAGTTTTCTAGGGGTGCTACTTTCAGGACCAGGGGAGCTAGGAGGTAGATGGCTAGCTAGGGCCTGAAATGTCTCAGTAAAGGACTGGTCAAAACTATCAGGAACATCTTCAGGGGTATTATCAATAGTAGCAGCAGGGATTGGGGTTGACGTTTGTCCTGGACGTAGTATATATGACATGCCACCTGACAGGGTATGGCATTACTGGGTTCAGAGAGACCAGTCCCCAGATTGGCTGTGTGGTGGCATCCCACACATGTATTGTATGTTCCTGGCCAAGGGTGATGGCTGACTGCATACATGTGGCAGCTGTGACAATGACACATGACTCACATAAACCACAACTGGACCATAGAGGCGATTCACAGGTTACCTTTGCACATGCTACCCTAGTAGTGTGATTGCCATGGTGAGTACCAACACATAGGGCCAATGGGGAACAACATACTGAAGGTGTGTATGTGTGGGTGGACCGCTACTGTTTCATAGCACTGACATATATGACTGCACACGTGGGTAAATGCCAGGTAAGACGTGTGCAATGTGTCACAGGCAACGTACATGCGTACAGGACAGACAGTGACGTTCTGTCATGTGTATAGTTGACATACATATCGTACGCTATGCAGATGTCACTAGAAGTCTACACAAGCACTGTAACTCTGCATTGCAGGTGTAAGCAGTGTTCCAGGGGACCCCAAGCGAACATGCATGCAAACAAAGCTACAGTAAACAGGGCTGGAAGTAGTGCATTATACAACAAAGAAGGGGTAACAATAACAGTAAGTAACAATGCAAATATGTAGGCACTATCAACATGTACCCAGGAATACGCAGCACAGATGCCCATGGTAGAACTGATATTATGTCATACTTATTTGTGATTTGGATTACATTGGTACTGCACACATATCTACATGCGCGAACATCCACATGGCATAGTCATTGTGGGCAACTTGACACCATTACTGTACATGTCCACCATTGCATATCACTACTTGCGTTAGCTTTCCCCCTGTGCTACCCATGTATGCGGCTATCTGTTGACAACCTTACCACCGGCATGCAATTATGTGCAGCTGTTATACTTTGGTATGTACTATGGGTGCAGATAACAATTCAGGACATTCATACAGTTACTACAGCAGGCATGCTGGGATAAACACACAGTCATAGCAGCACACTGTACTGTTACCAACATGATACTACTAATACACGTCTATGTAGTCACCCTGTGCATCAGCAACATGTTTACCTGTTCCCGCAATGATGTTGGAGATTGCAGGAGGTGGCACAGTGTCATCATATGTACAGGGTGTGGATTAGGTATGCCTGAGTCAGCCACTGATACCACCAATTGACATGTGTGTGTATGTGTGTTGGTGAGGGGCAGCAGTACAGGGTGGGGCAGTGTTGGTGCAGTGTGTGCGTGTATGTGGTTGCCCTACGTGTTAACATTTCGCATGTGTGTATGCACGCACACAGTTCCACCTCAAGGCTGCCATATACAGGGGTTTGTGGACAGCCACAGACTGCACCTGGCAGGCCATACAGATCAGTGTCTTTGTGCACGGACACGGTACCTGTGCCTGGCAGGGGTGCTACGGACCGTATCCAGTACAAAGCCAGACTGGGTACTGTCATCAGAAGCGGGGGGGTGTTGACTGGACATATGTCCCTGTTGGGACTGTCCAGAGCCACGTGCACGTGGTCTCCTGGGGCATTCCGATGACAGCACAGACCCAGCATTGCTGGGGCTGCTGTTGGCACTATGGGGCGTCTTGTGAGCCTGTTGTTGTCCGCGCCGACTGCCAGCTGCTGCTGCTGCCGGCATACGGCCACGTCGATGCCGCAAACGCCCACCATTGCCCTGGCTCATGGACATCTGGTTGTGGAACTGCTGTAATATGTCCCCACAACGTCTGTCTATGACATCGGTGAAGTTACGGATAGCATCCGCAATGTCACGTATACTGTCTGTCATGGCTGTGCGACATGCTCTGAGCTCCCTCAGACCCTGTCTGGTGTACCTTTCCATACGTGACTGAGCCTGCATGACAGTCCGAAACATAGCTGAGGTTGACAGACCTCTTTGGGCACGTCGGCCAGTGGCAGTACGCCCACGGATGCTCCCACGAGAACCCATGGGCAACTGTCTGTGTGGTACCATTGGAGGACCCTGCCTATGGCTGCTGTGTGGGGACGCATGTGCCACAGGTACCACATTACCCTGGTCTATGCCCGCTGTATCCTGTCCATCACCTAGGGACAATGGTGACAAAGGATGTACAGGCAGGATGACTGTGCGCAATGATGGGGTTGACAGCTGTGTACTGTCAATTGGCTGACCAATGGCAGACCCTGACACACCTTCCTGTACCATTACACAAATATCATCATTACCAGTAGCCGTGGCACAGGATTCAGGTTCCCTGCTGCAGGTCACCAGAGCAGCCCCAGAACCTGTGGGATGAAGACAGGAAACACAGTTTACAGTCTCCAGACATTGTTACCAGTGATGCACTTATACACACATGCACACATGCACACATGCACACAGGCACACATGCACACATGCACACAGGCACACATGCACACATGCACACATGCAGACATGCACACGTGGACACATGCACACGTGGACACATGCACACATGCACACGTGGACACATGCACACATGGACACATGCACACATGCACACGTGGTCACATGCACACATGGGCACATGCACACATGCACACATGGTCACGTGTACACATGCACACATGCACACATGCATACATGCACACGTGGACACAGGCACACATGCACACATGCACACAAGCACACGTGGACACAGGCACACATGCACAGATGCACACGTGGACACAGGCACACCTGCACACATGCACACATGGGCACAGGCACACCTGCACACATGCACACATGCACACCCCGCAGTATACACACAGAGCACTACTGAGTTACACTACTGTTACTAGCATTATCAGGACTATTATAGGTTATGTTAAACACACTCACCAGCATGGATGGCCTGTCTCGCTGTAACCCTGGAGGGACCTGCAGAAATGATGAGGTTAATGTCAGTGGGCACATCTGTGCCATTGATATTGCATATGATACAGTGTACAGAACAGTCAGGTGTACATATGGCATATTACCTGCACGCTCCATGTCGTGCTGCTGTGTGGAACCAGCCTCCATCATAATGCAAGTGTACTGCTGTTGGTGTTCCGGGGCTGGAGCCACAACACTTAGGAGTAGCCCCTCCAGTCTGGTGAGGGGGGATGTGTGGCCACCCCACCTCCTGTGGCGACCTGTTGCCTGTGGATATCTGATGCACGCTGCCGGACACCGGATTAAATCACTGCAGTGATGTCGTACCTGCTGATATGTCCTGTTATGCATGCCAATATCATTTACCCTACGGACAAGGTCTTGCCACAGTGCGGCCCTCTCCTGCTGATTCTGACTGGTGCGGGAAAACAGGATGTCATACTCCCACACCAGGCTCTGGTGGATCTCCTCATCTTCCACCACAGAGTAGGCGGGGTTACGCTGTCACGCCATCTCCCTGGAAGAGAACACAGACAGGATATCAGCAGACCATGTCAGCAATATATGGCACACATACTATACATGATACTCATGTGTAGTGATATACTACTACTCCCATATGTTGCATGTGTGTGTGTCATGGTGGATACACAGGTACATGGCCAGATATCAGTGCTCAGCCAACACCTGTGCAACAATACCTGCCACATTCCACACAACATAGTAGCATGCCCCATCGGCCAGCACACACTGACAGGTGCAATGCACAACCTCACTCTGGGGGTTCATCCCAAGGTACTGTATGTGGGACACCGTCCACTACTGTGATGTGGACAGACGTTACTCGGCCTGGATATACATATCCCACCACCACCACCAGCACAGTAGACTACTTTGATATGTATGTGATTAGACAGTTATTCACTTGCTGGGACTGAGATGGTATCCATGCAGCACACTGGGCCAGTGGAAGCCACAAGCCACACTGCTGACCCCTTTGCAAATGCTTACCACTGACATGCCACGGATTGCATGACACTTGCACACACATGTCTAACCCAGACCCTATGCACAAAGGTTAGGCATCCTGTCCGGTGGACCCCAGACAGAGGCAGATTGTATAACAATAGCAGGAGGCTACTGCAGGACAGAGCACATTCACATTAAGGGTAGGCATCTGTGGTCAGCACTGGTACTACGCTATGGTCCGTCATAACAACAGCCAAGGCCTACTCTGGGAGGGAAATGGACACAAACACTATGGATGACCACAAGGCCTTCTTCAGTTATGTTACACATATGGAACACATGCCTCAGATATGCTCTGTGTTAATCCACACCTACATAACATTCACCAAACACACGGATATTGGCAACAATCCTGCAGACATGTTCGGTGCACATATCCCCCCTCCTTCTCCCCCACCTTTGAAATATTTATCCCAGCTGGATGTAACCTCCCTATCATCTCACATGTCCAGGTGAGGGCCGCCCTCAGCAGAGGAGAACACACAGCATCGCTGTGACCTCGTGGTACCCCTGGATGTGTGCTACCGGCACTCTGAGAGGACATACCACCGCATGTAACACTGATAGTTTATCTTGGCTGTGCTACAGGATATGTACCTGGACAGTGGCATACAGCAACAGTGGTCCCACACCACTAAGGGGGCACCTCGACTGACCCTGGGAATTACCACATCATATGCATAACGGGCCTGGTCTGCTAAGCTATGGAATTATGCAGTATGAGATGCGTATGCAGTGACATTGGGTACCTGCAGACACTTGTTCCCAGCAAGTGTGCCTTTGGGATGGGCTGATCCTGACTTCTGAGCCTGGCTGACATTTCAAAGCAGTCACTACAGCCATTCCTGGGCCAACGCACAGACACATGCTGCCAGGATCCTGGCCTATGACTGATTGACATGTGATGTATGGTCATCCCCTTTTGGTGGAACTACGTACACACAACATATCACATGGACATACCTATGGATACAGACCTATGACACATTTGGAGGGTTCACAGTATGCACACTATTAACCTGCTACTTTGCATTACCTCTGTTTGTCGCAGCTGGTTGCATTACCACAGCTTCTGCTTGCTGCTGCTACTGTCAGTGCTGACAGCTTTGGGTTACAGAGTCACAGTGTCTGATTTTTTATTGTTTTTTTGCTCTCTCTCTCTCTCTCTCACTTCTCGCTCTCCCTCTGTCTGCTTACAGACAATGCAATGAATGTATTGCATGTGGGGAGTGTTAGCACTGGATGCTTTTGTAGGTATCTGCATAGGTCCGTGTGATGGCCTCTGCACCAATTGTAAGCCAGCATTTGCTAATTGCATACAGCCAGTTGTGTACTGATTGCAGTTCTCACTGTGATTTCAGGTCAGTGCTATAAAAGGGTATGTGGGATAGGCGTTGCCCTTTCAGATTGTGAGGGCGGGGACAATGCTGGTATGCTGTGGACAGTGTTCTGTGAGTGTAAAGGTTAGTATCTCTCTCATGCTTCAGGCTGTGTTGTATATTCACAATTCTCCATTCCTCTCTCATGTTCCCTGTAGCAAGTGTTTATGCACATTGACTCCTACAACTATATATAGATATATTTATATATATATATATATGTACATATGCATACATATATCTATGTACTTTAACTGACCTTATTATCTACAAGCTGCCAACTAGCATGGCTGTTTCTGTTCACACAGTACTATTATGGAAATCCAGTAGTTTTGACAGTAATTTTAAATGACATGCTTTGTGTACTACACATCCTATATTCCCTTTACATTCATCCCTACTATTACATGTTATATTTATTTTAGCACAATGTTTTTGTATAAGAGTGATGGCTTAGTGGTAGGTCGTACAGACTAGTGTTTCCAAGGTCCTGGGTTCGGGACTGACAGTGGGATTTTATTTTCCTTTTGAACTGAGTACAGGACCTGTCAATCACAGTGACTAAGGCACTTTTAAGCAGTTGTAACCGGGTTAGCGCTGGTTTGCACGGAGCTCACGCATGCATACTGACGGTTAGCTCCGTGCACACCCGCTTACAACCGCTTAACGGTGCTTACTCTGGCGCACACCTGCGCTATTTTCTTTGAAAGAAAAGAAAATGGGGAGACAGGAAAGTGGTGAAAAAGGGGTCACAAAGAGAGTAAGACAGTAGGGAAACAAGCTTGGGATGTGCAGGAGGGATGTAGGTAAGGCCCATAGCTGCCCATTTCTTCATCATCAACAGCTGTGCATATGTATGTAATTTGGTGTGACATTTGAAACCTTCCACCCCTGAGAGAGGTGTCAGGACAACAATAATACTTGTACAGCCAATTGTAATTGATAGGTTCCATGTCCAGCAGACATGTGTGTGGAATGGGCAGCTATGTATGGGGCGTAATTTTTTTGTGGGTACAGAGTGCCCTTTTTTTTTTTTTTTTTTTTTTCAGGTGAGAGTGGTATGTCAGGTGAAGGAAGTCGGTACAGCTGGGGAGGTAGGTTGGTTAGGTAAACAGACAAGACAAACAAGACGCATACAGGGGCGGCGTATGACACGTGTGGGGGGTTACACAATTGACGGGGACGGAGGTTTGGATATCCAGAGCCCATGAGCCCACAGATGGCAACAGTGGAACTGATATCCCCACCCATAGGCAGTTGTGACTGTTCCTTCACTGCCCAGGACGGGGCTGTGCTGGGGGCTGTGTAGGCGGGGCAACAGGCATGCCCGTTAGTTGCGCCACCCGTGCCTCGAGCTGGCATAGGGGCTCAAGAACAGAGTCCCGAATCTCCCTACGCACCACAGTCCAGACGCTACAGAGGGTGAGTGGTGGTTCTCCTCCAGCCACACTTGCAGAGGGGGGGTGAGCCCCATCCCCTGCAGCGCTTCCACCCGCAGGTGGCACAGGGCCATCGGAGGAGGGTCCGGACTCGGCACTAGTGCCAGGTGCACTCGCCAGCTGAGGTGGGAGAGGTGGGTCCGCTGGAACCCGCCTTCCCTGTCGTCCTATGTTTTGCATTATGTCATGACAGTTTGGGTTAGTGACATATAATACCATTCACAATTAGTTGTAACAGCATGCATTAGTATTCCCATTAACCAAACACCCAGATATTCACACCATTGAACAGCGTGCATAACACATGCATAATTTGAACAGAAATACACAGTCCAACAACATGCAGGGTTAATTGATGGCAACAGGCCATCAGGTGCGGATGTATGAACAGGGCAGATGCATCAACAGACATGCAGATATATATGACCCAACAGGACAAACGTCCAGGGGTGTTAATTGTGATTGCACATACCATTTTCACGTGGAATGGGTTATATGTGGTTATGGGGTGGGGTAAAGACAGTAATATTAACACCTTCGAATAACAATACATATGCTGTACATTTCTAATAGCTACAGTTATATACACACTACTGTTCTAACTACAGTTTCCTATATGATAACTATTTCACCTTGGTGATAGGACTGTTACTGCAACATCAATATACATTTTAGTGTTCTTCATACACATTCATATCTAGCTTTGTTCAGCTACATCATCTTGCTACATTTGCTTTATATAGCTGTAGACAAGTGTGGATGTTTGGTATATCACACAATTATCCTATCTGCGTATTTCAGACTGAGAGCAACATATCCAGATTTTGGGATACACATTCCACATGCAGCAACACTTTGAACAGATTTCGCTGTTTGGTTTTGAATCTCACATGCATTTCATTCTGTCTTGACTGCAGTATACTTTATTCAGGGGTTATTACTACTGTATTGTTGGATTCATGACACTTTCTCACACTCTCTCACTTGCTTTCATTTTACTATTCAGGATGGTACTTCTAGGATTTATTGACATGTTTTAACAGTAGTTATTACAATCCTTTCCAGGAGTCTCACTTCTGTCATGTTTCAGTATTTCCATAGGGATATATTTCACACATGTGATTTCATCATCTTCTGCAGCTATACTTTTCAGCCTGCTGCAGGTTGTGTACTATTTTCTTACAGGCAGGGCATTTTTATTTCAGAATATATGTCGGACAGTTTCATGTTTAGGTTAAACTTACAGGCTGAAAACTCTTGTAATCAAGCAGTACTTGCATACACTTTCACACTGTTACTTGCAGATTTTATACCTTACTGACTACACTGCACTCTTTTGCTGACTGTCATACTTTTATATTTCTTTACAGTTACTGGTAGTGGATTACTGACCTGCCTGGTGGCGCAACCGCACCAGCCTATCGGCATAGGCTCTGCGGTTCGCAGAACGGACACATGCAGCTGTAATATAAATGAAGTAATATTGGAATACACATCTCCATAATATCAGCTAGTTTAATTTTTTACATACATAATTAAATGTTACTTACTCAGTAGTGGGGCGTTGGGTGTTTGCCGGGCCTCCTGGATCCAAAGGTTCAGTTGGTCCTGCTTGCGTCTCTTCAGGTCCGCATGGTGGTGACGAACCTGCTCACCAGTCCTTGGAATCCCTGTGGCACTGGTGAGATCATGAGCCAACCGGTCCCACGCCTCAGCCCTGTATGCTCCCCAGAGGACCTGGCCCTGCATGAGTTGGGCCTCATGATTATGGACTAGGAGCCAGACCATGTACCTGGACTCCTCAACACCCCACCTCTGTGCTCGAAAGCGACTACCCTCTCCTACTCCTGTCATTCTGCCTGCAGGTCAGTTCTACAATCGTTTATGCTGTGTATTCCCGCCTATGGGGCTTATTTAGTCCGTTTTTCCCGCACATATCTGTGATTAGCCATTTTGGAATTGTATCAACTTCAGTAAACCTGCATTGTCATGCTCTAGTTTGTATTCATTCCTATATATTAGCTATTATTGCATTTACAGGTACTGCTGTCGTGGCTTAGTGGTTCTGTACCTTGACTATGGTGTATAGTATCCTGGGTTCAAACCTGGCCACTGCTTTTTATTTTTCATGACTGTCTAGACATGCTGAGGGGTGTGTCTGTGTAAAGGCAGTTTTGATACGGCTTGCTCAACGTTGCCCATCGGTTAGCTCGTTTGCGCGGTGCGCAGCTCCGCACAAACGGGGTGCGCTGGTTTAAGCCTCATTTGGCTATCGGCACACATATTACGCTCAGCTCAGTTAGGGCACATAGATTTAGGGTGTTAGACCACTGCTCAGCTACAGGCACTCATTTTGCACCAGTTAAACCACTGCTCATCTACGGGCAGATGCACTCACTCTGTTAAACTGTAGCTCAGCTATGAGCACATCTGGCATTTTTTATTCTTTTGTTACCTCACATGTCTTCAATATAAATGGGCTATTTCATTACATTTTACATTACTTGTGGTTTTATGTGTACATATTTGTCAGGGACTTGTTTCCTGCTTATTTTGCCAAAAAAAAAAATTGTGTTGTGGGGGCTTGAGCCATGAATGCCTGCTTTTCAGCCAACATCTCTACCACTACGCTATTGCTTCCTGGCTTATTTTGCATATTTAGTTCTTATATGCTTTCCCACTGACTGCTAACTGTAGCTGCACTACGGGCATGCCCACGCAAACGAGTGCACTCACGGTTAAACATTTTTACAATTTAAAAAAATATATAAAACATGTTTATTTATATGTTTTCTGTTCATAGTCTGTGGGGGCATGTGTTGTGTTCTGTTTATTCACATTTCCGTGGACTCTGTCGTGGGTGTTTCCTTTGGGTACTTTTCCTCTTCTGGGGGCGTGTCCGCTTACAGGGCTCGGCCTACGGACACGCCCCCTACTGTCTTACACGGACCGTGTTGGCCTTCAGTGTGATTCAGCATGCTCTCATTAATATGCAGAGCATGCTGACATCACTCCGTTTAACTGCAGCCTCCGTGTATGAGTTATAACTCTTACACGGAGGCTTCGTGAATCCTGCCCTACATTTTTTTTACAAGGATGAAATGTTTAGCCTACTGAATGTTATCAGTGCTTATTTTAATGGCCTTCATGCCTTCCCCATATCACATTGGCTTGGTGTACACATGTGCCACTTCCACTGTTTCGAGGCCTCAGTTCCACATTCACTGTTGGCACTTGTTTGATTGTAATCTGTTGGTGTGATGTAGTATTATCATGCCCCGAATTGTGTTTGGGAATGTGAGACAATCTGTCACTACATGGTAACTGGTTAGTTAGAAGTCAGATCTCAGTGCATTTGATTTCTGTTGTGCAATTCATCAGAACCTACACTGTTTTCTACAAGAAGCCAAATTAAATTAGAGACTTCCATTATTCTGATTTGGTTTTAAATATTATACAAATGTGGATAACCATTTCTCATAGCTTTTTTTCAGTAAGAATTGAGGTCTCAACTACAGAAACTTCAAGTATTGTGTAATTATGTCTTGTATATTTGCACTGAAATCAAGGATATCCATAAAATTAGGGATGTCCAAAAATGTAATTTAATGACAATTAATATGTTTTTTTCACATTATATTCAATCAGTCCAGGAAGAAGTGCAATGATAGAGATGGAACTCAGTGAGGGTCATTTTGAAGCTCATATTTATTACTTTCTATGTTCTTATTCTCTTTTCTACCACCAGAAGCATTGCTACTTTCACAAGTGGTTTTACAGAACACTGAAACATGCAATCATGTAGTCACTGTTGGAGATGCTTGTTAAAATGTGCCTCACACTAAAGCAGTGTACCTTGCTTATTTCCAGGATAAGTATTTTGCAATTATTTTTCTTATGTGTGTCCATTACAAAAATACACTTTACAAAAAGGTTATGAAAAATATGGGTTTAGCATTGAATTTTGCTGATGGAAACTTAAGTCTCCATGTATAGATATAACTAAATTAGCTATCTTGATTTCATTTAATATTGATTCTGGTTGGCTTCCAGGTGGCAGAATTGGTAACCAGTGAATTCTTTGAACAAGGAGATAGGGAAAGATCAGAATTGAAACTCATCCCTTCGGTAAGTACTGCCATATTTGAAAACGGCATCATATTATATTACTTCCATTTTCATTCGGCCAGTTTAATCTTTAGCCAAATGTTTAAAGCAATGTGCATTTCAGTACAAGTAATACTGGTTTTGATTTCTACAATTAAAATGTACATTCACTTTCTTCCTTTGCTTTGGAATGCTGTTGGTTCCTGCTGTCTGCAAGTTAAAAAATAAACACAGGATTTTTTAGTAAAGTGAAATAAATAGCATATTACATTACAAGACAGGATTCTTAAACCTGTGAAGTTCATATTATCTTTAATGAAAACTGGGACCCAGCTCTATAAGTATGAATCATCAGAAATACAGTTCTTCCTAAACCAGATTATCTAGCCAAATTCATGAAATGCACAAGAGTTCTACCAGGAACCTGGTGTCGGTGGTAAGAGCTGTGGTAAAAAAAGACTGTTTACACAATGCAGTAATCGATTCAGAGACATGTTAGCTGCAGTGAGAGAATACCTCATCAGCTAATTTGCACATCAGTAAGTTGCCCTTAACTACTTCCCTGCTGTAGTTAACAGCTAATTTGCATGTCAGTAAGTCGCCCTTAACTACTTCCCTGCTGTAGTTAACAGCTAATTTGCACGTCAGTAAGTCACCCTTAACTACTTCTCTGCTGTAGTTAACAGCTAATTTGCACGTCAGTAAGTCGCCCTTAACTACTTCCCTGCTGTAGTTAACACTGGAGAGCCATGCATCATTTTGGCACAGGCACTCCCCCTCATTCACTCTCCCACATATATAAACACTTTCAAACACAAACAGTGACATACCTCTTACCTGTACTTAAGTTGACAGAATGTCCCTGATGTCTCTTATGTTTTGTCCCCACCCACTTAAATCATAATCCATTCAGTCACTCAGTCTAGCATTAATGGATCAGCCTTTTACAGTATGGATAGCAATATAATTTCAAAATTCTGAAATACATATATTATACATCAGTGTAGGTCTCTATTTCTACTGATTTTTTCTGATATATATTCTATGGAGAATAATATATATATATATATATATATATATATATATATATATATATATAAATAACAAAAATGTTATTTACAGTCTACAAACTGAGATACCTATCACTTATACACATGATCTTTTAGAAGTTCTAGTATTTATAAAGCATCTGGCCAAATAAAAAAGAATATATCTGTAACTTTCTGTATATCCTTTATAATGTTTGACCAGAAACAAATGTCATATATTTTTTTAAATAACCTTGATTATACAGCTTTAAAGGGTTGCAGTTTAATCCATTCATCCATCCACAATCCCTTTTCCCATTTTTCCACATGGGGTTGGGGTGGCACTTCAACAGTGGCAATTATTTAGAGCTAAAGTTTATACCACTGGGTGGCTAGCCCTGCATTGGTAGTTCTTCCACACACACACACACACATACCTATGGGCACTTTAGAATGTTCAGTCCACCTACTGCATGTCCTTTGGACTGTGGGAGGAAACCAGAGTACCCAGAGGAAACCCATGTGAACAAAGAGACAACATGCAGATTTAGCACAGAAGACACCTGAGCTGAGAATAAAACCAGGGAACCTCTTGTTGTAAGGTGACAATGCTACCCATTGTGCCACCCTTTGCAAATTAATCATCTTTGTTCAGAACAATGGATAACAATGAATGACAAGTGGGTGTCAATCTTCCATATCCTCTCTCTTCTAACAGCTGAACTGTTTTTCAAAATAATTTAAGAAACCTGGCTTTTCTATACAACTATATTATGCAGAAACTCACCTGAAGTATATTACTTATACTGATTAACAGTCATACCTCTGAGCTGTCACGATTTTTACAAAATGTCTAGATTTTTGCCTCATATTTTTGGTCTGTTCCCTATAAAATGTGTGTTTTTAAAGCAAATTAGTGATAATTTAATTCACTAAATAGTGACAGACATTTGAGTTTCAGACTTCATATACTTCAGAGAGTATATGGTATCACAAAATATGTTATTCTAGCAGTCTTCTAAGTTTATAAAAGAACAGTTTTTAAAAGTTGTCCCTATTTTTGAGCCTTTGCACGCGCGCGCGCACACACACACACACACACACACACACACACACACACACACACACACACACACACACACACCGTTATTTTTGGCTTTTTCCAAATTTCTTGTGCTTAGAGGTTGAGAGATATGCTCATAGTGCCTCAAATATATCATTTAGCATTTTAGTATTTTCTAAAAAGGATCATAAAATGCTATTAGGGTGCGCAATTAGTAAACTTAAAACATTTTACTCTTAAAATGCATGTCATTATGACAGCATTGCATAGATCTATTAAAAAACATTAAAATGCATTACCTAGAAACACAAAGTATCATACAGTTCTTATCTAATTCTATCAACAACTGCAGACTACTGCATTGTCTTTAATACGGTACTACAAACTAATAAAATAACAGCTCCTAAATGTTATGTTTATTGTTATAAATTAATTACTAATTCCTCATGAACTATTTCTACACAGGTCAATGGTTTATTTGTAAAAAGTTTGATTATAACAGTGTTGGGGTCAATATTCATAGTGATAATTTATTTTTCAATAAATTAAAAATAGCTTTGAAGCTATTTCTCTGTCTTACAGAAATAGGCCAAATGAATGCAAATTTTATTAACTGAAAGCTGTCTTATCATCCACTGTAAGAAGTTACCATGAATAAAAAATAAATTAAGGAAAGGAGTGTAATTACTACTAATGTTAAATTAAAAATCAACATAGAAAGCACAGAATAAACATGTTTCTAAAAGCAGTTCCATAGTATTTAGGAATGTTGAATTTATCTTAGTCTGTTTTTTCATTCTGTGTGTTATTCTAACATTCTTTTCATGGTTATACTGAAGGTGACTAAGTTTTCAATTGCCTGTAATTCTAAAACTTCCTTGTTCAGCTCTGAGAAGGAATAGGAGGATACTGAAAGTCTACAGGCACCAGGTTTAGTCTATCTTGGCATAAAACATACTAGCTCAGCTGTAGCTGCAAGCCTTATGGAGGGGAATATACCATGACATTGCAGATGTGTTTGAAGTACACAGGGCAACCAGATGCACACATTAAGGGGGTGCTATGCTTTATACTGTATAGGTTATACAGATAAGTGCATGTTTCATTCACAGTGTGTATTAAACTTTGTAACCCCCCACAGTAACAGAATCTGTAAAGGTTCTGTGTTTTACATATCTTTACCTGCACAAGAGTAAACAAGACAGATCAATACATGCCACACACACAGCATGAGATGCTCAAGGCATATTCAGAGAATCACACTCAGTGGTAATAAAGAATATATTCTTGAGCTGGATGAAGTGCAAACCCCTTGAAATGTTATATGACTATCCAGAAATGCTCCATCTTAGCACTTACGGTGGCAGACAGCTAACACACACACACACTGGAGTAATATAGTACATTGTTTCTGTGGGGAGAGCAGAGGTGTGGTCATGTGGAAGGGAAGTGTAGTAGAATGATTGCTTCCACGTCATGTTGCCAGGGATGGAAGGCATAACTGTTGTTCACCTATTTTTTTGAATCCAATCATGAGTAGCTCACCTACACAGTGTGCCCCTCAACATAAGCCCCTAAGGCAAAACAGCTTGCCCAATACACTAATCATAGGTGACTCGATAGTGAGGCACACTGATGTCCCACTCACTAGCTTGAATAAGGAGAAGGTAACAGTCAGCTGTCTGTCGGGTGCCAGGATCTGACACATAACACACTCACTCAGGTCACTCCACAACAAGTACAAGTATGACTATGTCATTGTCCATATGGGTGTGAATGGCCTGAGACATACCTCCCTGGACTACATGAAAAGAGAGATGGAGGGGCTTTTGGATTATGTGGCCCAGGCAGGTATGACCCTAGCCTTGAGCAGCATCCTACCATCACCCAGAATGATACCGCAGTACAAGCAGAAATGATTGACTTCAACAATTGGCTAAGTTTCTGGTGTCATTCTAAGGGGATCCAGTATCTGTCTGCTTGGGATGACATGATTGACAGACCAAAATGTTTTCCAAAGATGGCCTGCATCTGTCACCCTAGGTTTCCGGATACTGACTAAGGCTCTTGCCACCCCTATAGTGCCTTTTTTAGTCAGTGCTCAAAAGACCAAATTACCACCATAACAGCTATAAATAAATGCAATCTGAGGGTCATGCTGCTCAATGCTAGAAGTCTAAATGTCAAGATGCACTTGCTCGAAGCATTCCTCAAAATGGAGAACATTGACATTTGTGCTGTAATGAAGACCTGGTTTAAAGCAACAGAAAGCATCCCTGTGCTACTAGGCTATAACTCATTCCACACCTTTCGGCCCCAGAAAATGGACCAAAGCTCCAAAGGCGGTGGCGTCTCCATATTTTTAAAGGATATGCGCACCTCCAGACTAGTAGTGCAGCATAATGCATCAGAGATACTTCAGGTACAACTAACAGTGGGTAAGATGGAGATTCAGGTCGTAGCCTGCTATAGGTACCCAACCATGTCCCAAGACTCTAATTCCACACTCCTAAGCACCCTAGAAACTATTAGGGTCCAATCCAACACTCTCATACTGTGTGATTTCAACTACCTCTCCATCAACTGATGAAAACTCATGCAACCAACACACTTGCCCAATGCTTCCTGGAATTCATTAATTCCAATGCACTGGACCAGCTCATTCTTACCCCCACTAGAGGAAGCAACATCCTTGACCTGGTTATTACTAACATGGGAAACCATTGCTCAACACCAATAGTCAATTCCTCCCTGCTTAGATCCGACCACAAACTAATTACCATGGAAATCCACATCTCATCCACACCCCCTGCAAAGGCAACCACCACGAAAAACTTCTCCAAAGCTGTCTTTGGGCTCCTAAAAACAGGTGGCTAACTTCACAGCACCCATGCAAATGGAAAATAGGTGCATGACCACCAAATCATACACCAATGCACTGTACAAACATGTATATAAATGCATGGAACTAGCCATACCCAACAGAACCAAGATACTCTCCTCCAAAAAAAGGAAGCCAATCTGGTGGTCCCCTGCCATTAACAAATTGTACAACAGAAGGAAGAAATTGTTGCAGAAAAAGGTGTAGTCCCAAGACTGGAAAAACTCCCTTATTAGCCTTAACAAAAAGTTGAGATCCCACATCAAAATCTCTAAAGCTAGCTATGAAGGCAGAATTGCAGCAGACACTAAAAACAACCACAAAGCCTTCTACAGTTATATCAAGAATCTCCACGGCAATACCCAGATTTGCTCTGAGTTACTGCACAATGGTACCTCCTGTACTAAGGCAACAGATATTGCCAACATACTGGCCGACAGATTCAGTGTCAACTTTACCCCTCCCACCCCCCCAAAGGACCAATCACAATACCGGAAGAATGCCAAGCATCCAGCATTACTGCAGCACAGGTTAAAGCTGCATTGTCCTTGGCCAAGAATACAGCTTCCATGGGACCTGACAATATATCTGGCTGTGTTCTACATGAACTACAAAGTGAACTAGTACCACACCTGTGTGCCATGTTCAATCACAGCCTCACCTCAGGCTTTGTCCCTACAGAATGGTGCACTGCTACAGTCATCTCTCTCAATAAAGGGGGAGCGACTACAGACTCTGGGAATTATTTCCCCATTAGCCTGATGAGTCTGATATGTAAGGTTATGGAGCGCATCATCATGGACATAATTAACAAGGATACAGAGAATCTCCAGACTCTGGATCCCACGCAATTTGGTTTTGTGAAGGGTAGATCATGCCTGCTCAACCTGGTTGACTTCTTTGAGTCAGTCATCAGAGCTGTGGATGAGGGCAAGGCAGTTCATACAGCCTACCTTGATATGGCCAAGGCCTTTGATACCATTCCTCACTCAGAAATTATTGATAGACTCACCAAACTAGGCATCAACCCCTATATCACTAAGTGGGTTGCAAATTGGCTCACAGATAGAACCTACAGTGTGAAAGTAGCAGACTCCAAGTCAGAATGCTGACCAGTCACAAGTGGAGTCCCACAGGGATCAGTCCTGGGTCCTCTCCTGTTTGGCATCCACTTCTCTGAAGTCCAGGCCAACACAGAGGGACTCTGGCTGACCAAGTTCACCGATGATTGCAAGCCGGGAGCCATTATTAACTCCCCAAGTAATGTAGACATCCTACAGAAAGGCCTCACTGAGACCAACGACTGGTGTCGAAGCCATGGCCTTAAGCTTAATGCCAAAAAAAAGCATTTTCATTCCCTTTGGGAAACACTCAGTTCCCACTAATTACCACATTGATGGTAGCCCACTGAACACTGAAGGCATTATAAGAAATCTGGGGACACAGGTTGACAGCAACCTCTCCTTCGACCACCACATTGCCACTGTGGTCAGAAGGTCCTTCTAAGTAGCACATCTCATTACCAAGGGTTTTGCATCCAGGAAGAAAGAGGTCTTCATCTCTCTCTACTCTTCCCTCATTAGACCAATCATCGAGTATAATGCCCCATTTGGCATGTACCTTACTAAACACCTGCAACAGCTGGAAAGGCCACAAAAGTACCTCATGAAGAGGATCCTAGGCCTTAAATACATGCCCTACATAGACAGACTAAAAAAACTCCAGCTTTTCTCTGTCTCATATCATCTATTAAGAGGCTATCTCTGCTTGACTTACAAAGGCATGTCTGACCCAGCCCTGTTAGAAATGTTACACCTAAAGAAATCCCAATCCCTTCACACCACTTGTGCCAGGGACCTCAACCTCATTACCACAATCAACAGAACATGCTAGAGGGACAGGTTCATAACCCAGAGGCCGCCCATGCTCTGGAATAGACTTCCCATACATGTCAATCAGAACACCTCACTGGCTCTTTTCAAGAGAAATCTTGATGAGTGGATGGGAAATAGAAAGTTCACCCTGGGGCTCACTCCAGTGGCTCTACTTAATAGGCGCATCAGGAACTAATGGTGGCATGATACCAGGGCACTTCTATAGATTATGCTTGTGAAGGCTCTAGGGCTGTTGGCCTAGTACACACCTATGAACCTATATATACAGATAGGAGCGTCTCATTTGTATACTATGCTTTGAATAGTTTTCTAAGAAGCTTGTTTACTCTATGGTCTTCCTTAGAATCCTTCTATTTCCTTACTTATTCCATGGCTTACAGTACATAATACAGAATAAATGAGCCACTGTAGATCCCCACACTACCCCCCTTTTTTGTATCTTGTTAAATCCACCAACAATAATACAATATGATAAAATATTGCTAAAAACAGACTTTTTATTCCTAACTGTCCAAAAAAGGAATTAAAATGTTTTAATAATTTTTAGACAAGTTTTGTTTGTACTTTTGATGTAGATGCACTTTTCAGTTTCTTTTTATATGCAGAAACAGCTGTTTGGACAGGTGATAATGGCCAGTAGACCATAGGCATATTAGCCTGTGGAATATTGTGAGCTTTCATGAATCAGCAAAGAATCATTAAATAATATGAGATTTTCTAAACTTATTTTCTGAATCATCAGTCTTACCATCAGTATCTGAACAGCATATTAGTTTCCCTTATCCTACCAGGAGGGGTGTATCTCATCACCCTCTGGGGAGTCCCCTCCTTTCACTGGAAAAGTCTGTTACCTAGCCCAGTAACTTTAGTACCAAGTATTGAGCATAAGAGTCAGTGAACAGAATGTCATTACTGTGGGCAGATGCAAGACTTTTTATGCATATTCTACTCCTGTCATAGTTCTCATCCAGAACCCTGCCTAGACAAGGGCTGCAATGCTGTAACTTTGGGTGTGTGCTCCCAGGCACAGCTTCATTGCTAGAGTTATTACCTACTGTTCACACCTTGTGACCTCACATATAATTCTCAATGTACACCTTGTCCTTCACCAGATATCAGCTAAACAGTGGGTCCTAACTTCCTGTGCCTGGAGTGGATGAACCCAAATCCGCTGCTAAGTTTCATCTTCACAGCAGGTTTCTCTGGGTGCCGGGCTAATCAGATGTCTGTCATGGGCCTGCAGTGATGGCTTCAGCCATCTGCTCCATGGAGCATAATTTCAGATGTGACCAAGACATTTCTGCAAAAGTGACTTCACTTAGATCTTCAAAAACTCACATTTTATAAAACATTCGACTAACTAGTTTCACCATTTATAGTATTTGTTGTGCCAAAGAAAATCGTGCTTGAGTTTCATTTTTGGTTCATTACATGTTGCCTGGTAAATCAATTGCTAAGAGCTGCATTTGAAATATATCACTGAACAAGCAGACTTCGTAACTTGTTGACTTTTTCCTGTGGCAGAGTGCTAAAATGTTTTTAACATTGTTCAGTTTTCATTTAGCATTGCTGTTTGCTATTAGTGCCGTCAAGCTGCTACTATGGATATTGATAAATATCTGTGTTATGCTGAGATCATTTATATTATTCTATTTTCAGTTCTTATATAAGGGTTGACTGAGTAGTTAAGATGGAGACATCATTAACTACTGTGGTACATTAAACTGTTAGGATATGACTGCTCCAGTATCATGGCTCAGTCATTTAACACATGATACTAACAGCAGGACTGTTTTCAGTTTTTAATCTTTAAATACCAGTAAAGTTGTTAAATAACAACTACAGATACATAATCTAGACCAGAAAAATGTATCTCATGTAAGTTAAAACAACTGATTTGG
This sequence comes from Protopterus annectens, assembly GCF_019279795.1. NCBI lineage: Eukaryota > Metazoa > Chordata > Ceratodontiformes > Protopteridae > Protopterus > Protopterus annectens. The sequence goes on from NC_056737.1 coordinate 1,995,061,646, forward strand.
ACTAATCATGTGGTTACCTGATTCCAGATGAAGGAGCACCTCATCACCAAACTTATCAAAAACGGGGTATTAACTGACTGGTGAATTCTATAAACACTATTAGCTGACCACCAAAATATGATTTTACTATAAACTGGAGATAATAATGAATAAAGTAGCTGTAAAAAGCAGCTCTGCCCAACAGCTTTAGAAGTTATTTTTTATTTCCATAGCAGTACAATTGAAGTTAGTGGATGTTAGCCAACAGTATTCTCCTCTTCTTTTGGCTTTTCCCGGTTAGGGGTTGCCACAGCGTATTACCTGTCCGCTAATCATTGGCAGTAGAGTTTTACAGTGTTGAGTTGCCAGCCTGGCACCCAACCTTCCACGGAAGGCACACACATGCCTATGGCCAATTTAGAGTGTCCAATCCACCTAGAACATGTCTTTGGGAGGAAACCAGAGCACCCAGAGGAAACCTACGTGACCACAGGGAGGACATGCAGACTCCGCACAGAAGGCATCCCAGCCAAGGATTGAACTGGAGAACTTCTTGCTGTGAAGCGACAATGCTAACCGCTGCACCACCGTAGCCACCCAGCCAACAGTATTCTCTATTCTTCATTATTGATAAGTCCTGTGTTTGTCTTGCTGTGGACCCAATTTGCAATGAAGAAAAATCACAGACTTCTAATCAATCCCTTATTTTAGTAAAATACCAAGTGAAACTGTATGTTCAGGAATTAACCACGACTCAAATAAACTAGAGTATTTTTCTGAAGAAATATTGGTAATAAAAGTCAAAAGTGCTAAGCTGGTATTGTACTGCTGTTCACTCGGTGAGTCAGATGACAATTTATGTCCAATCCTTTCAAGCAATCACTGTCTAGTTCATATGGCAGATGCACCCAACATGATCAATGAAAGTTAACACATAATATAAATGATATATTATATTTAATATATAATAAATAACATCATACGTTTGTAGGCATTATACTTGCATGTACTGCCTTAAATTCCAGTCTTTTATTCATCCAGTCATTTCATGCGGCACAACTGTAAATACAGACCTAATGATGGTTCACTGACACAGAAGCAGGGTGGCCTAAGTTCAGTAAGTGGATCCACAGTCACAGAGCCTGCCAAATGGGATCAAAAGCCAGTCCCTCTCAGAGGGTGCTGAAAACAGCCTGTGGTTGGTTCATAACAGGTGGTGTTCTGGAATAATATAAGCTGCACAAATTGACTCATGGGAATTTAGCAGCACTGCTGGTCATCTTGTGTAGGGAAGCATGCATCCCACTGTGTTTTTCTGCAACACTGCACACCAAAGGCTTAGTTATGGCCACCAGGGCTTTCAGCTACTGATGGCCCATTTTCCTGCCACTGAATGCAAACAAGGAAACATTGTGTGATTGCATGGTGAACTGCTAATTTAAGATGTGGCTGAGAAAAAAGTAAGGTCAAACTTGAAGAGTAAAACCTTAAGATATGCAATTACAAGTATGACATTTATATCCCTATATGGTCCACCACTCTGTGTTGAACATTTAGACTACCACATTTTAATTTTCCTGACACTTGACTTTGCTTCTTCATGACACTCTTCATGATTTTCATTCAGTCTTTGTCATGACTTTTTCCTTTGTTCTAGTTCATTGTAGACCACTTCACTCCCTTTTCCAAACTGGAATGGCTGTTAGAAAGAAAGGAGTAAAATCAGTATGAAAAGACAGACATTACCCCACTCTCCCCTCTTTATAGTTCCTTAGGACTTTGCCTCATATTACCCACCCTGTGTCTACTAGCACTCTTATCATCTTTCTCACTATTGTTTTTCTCTCTCTCTCCCTTTCTCAGTGTCTTTCATTCCCTCTTTCCCAGTTATCAGCTAACTTTGACCTCTATCTTTCTAGCTTTCTTTTACCTTTTAAGTTTCCTAATTTTTATTGTTTCTGGAGAAACTGATTTGTCCTTTTAAGTATCTGTAATATGTGTATGTGCATTTTGAAAATTGCAGCCTTAGACATTGTCATGACGTGCACTCAAGGTTACCCAGTTATCACTCTTGGCAATGTGACGAATGTCAATGGACACCAGCATCTGAAGTAAAACAGCAACTTTAATGGCTCCCAAAATGGTAGGATAGCAAGAAGTGTATGAGTCTGATGTGCTCTATTTGTGGGTCTCTAGGAATCTGTCTAGAGGTGATATGGTCTCTAGCAAAATATCAATATACCACAGTTGCCATTGGGTCTGAAGTCATGGTAGGCACTAAACCTAGGTATGGTGGGAGTGCTTTATGGTCATTTAAGCCATGTTTCAATGATTATACATATAAGGATGTCCTCTAAATGCAGGAGTGCCTCAAGGTCAGGTATTTTGTTGCTCAAACATCTAGTTTTGAGTTTAGCTACTATAATTTGATCCTGTTTTGATACTGAAACATCTGCTATGCTACAATGTTCTTTGAATGTACTTTGCCTAAAAAGCACTATGCTGCAGAAAGGGTTTACCCTTATGCAGAAACCTTTAAACAAGATGTTCAGACCACCCCTTGCAAAGTAAGTAAGAATGTCAAGTCTCTTTTTGCATGGTGCAGAAACTGGACACCCCTAGAATGACACTAATTATATAGCCAAATGTTGAAGGTAATCATCTTTTCTTTGTCCCTAGTTATCATTAATGGAGAAGAGAGGATACTGCTCTGTATCATGGTCTTGTCTGCATTCACGATATGCACAGAGAGCTCAGATATGCCTTTAAGTATCTCCCTTAGGGTTTTTCACATTAGGTCATTCACTGCCAACATATGCACTTGCCATGCTATAGTTCTATTTTTCTGATGCAAAGGTCCTAAGGACCCTTGAGATGTCTGAGAACCTGGTTCCTGGAAGAAAATTGACTGTCACCCTGTCTTTGTCTAGCCTAATGAGTCGAGAATCTGTGTATCTTATTATGAGTCACAAATCATTAAAACATTTTTGTTAGTGGAGTTGTCTGGGAAGGTTAGGTAAAGATTTATTTACGGTGCAAACATATGACATTATTTTCTATGTCAGGATTGGGTGCATAGCATGTTGCATGTTGGTACAATGCTTACAGTCTGTGTATTTTTGTGAGAGGGAGGCTTCCATATCTCTTAAACATTTGCATGTCTCACAAACAGCTATTTGTGTTTAGTAAGAGTTCTTTATCTGAGAACATAAAGCAATTGCTACACAGCATTAGGATTCCTAATACTACAATGCTGGCAACATATGTAAAACAAGAAGTCTGACTTTCTATTCTGCCCAGTGTGAAGTAAAATTTGATTTGATTTACAGAGTTATAGAGCTTAAATAGAGATTCTTGATCTACTGAGATAGTCATTGGTTAATGGGTGGGTAGTATAGTTACATATAAATGTCTATTAAGTAAATACATGGGTTTAAATGTAACTGTAATAAGCTCACTTTGGGAACCTTACCTTGCATGATAGTATTGTTGAACTTATTGTGGTGGCTGTGAACTAAGTTATACAATGTGGCGGTGCTAGGGGTTACTACTACCTACCTTTAGGGTACTATATGCAGCTATGTATAATTTTCTGCAAATGAAGGTTGCAAGGATAGTTTGTTGATAGTATCTGAGTGAGTTGGTTATATTAGGAAAAGTTACAGATGAAAGCACCTGCATCTGTGGAGTGCATGTTTCATCACCACTGCACTATACTAAATATAGGTCCAAGTAATATAAAATAAAATTAAAATAACCAATGAAAAACAGACAATGCTCTAACCAATAGCATGTATCTTCTTCAGAACTGGAGTAATTATACTTCTGTCACACGATTAACCACTTCAGGTAATAGATGACTCACACACCTGGCCAAAACTGGCTGCTATAACTTTGAAAGTACCTAAAAACATAACAAATACATGCAGCAACACTCACTTATTTATTAACTTATATGACAATTTAATATTTAGAAAAAGTCTAGCCAGTTTAGAGAAATAATAATATTTATTTCTATAATACAAACAGGAATTGGAATATGAAGTGTGAGAAAAAACACAGTAATGGCATATTTAGATAGAGAGTCAGGGGAGAGAAATTTATTAAAGTAAGGAAATAATTTGGTGATTAATTCATTTAACATCACAGAAACCACTTAAGTGCACTGCAAACTGGAAAAAATGACTACAATTAATAGCTATAACTTCAAACTCAGATAAAACACAGTAAACATCCTGAAAGTGATATAAACTGCTCAAAACTGAAAAAAAAAACAGAAACTGCTCAAAACGGATTTAAACAGCTAACCAGTTAGTGTGTAAGTGTGATTGCTATTTTATAACGATAATGGGGATCCCCAGTGATATGTATCTACCAGGAGAATGAGAATGTTGGCGTATGCAACAAAAACTGTGAAATTATCGTGAATATCCTCAACCTTCGAAATATGGATAGGGAAGCTGTTCTTTCTCTGTGCTTTTAAACCAAACAAATGTGGGACCACTCCCCGCCAAATCCTCAATCTTGGAGAAGTGGTAATATCGGCTATCATTTGACAGTGGTTTGGCTACATGTAGAGGGAGCCACCATCATAGCTGCAGAAGGGAAAGTAGTGTATTGTGCAGTTTTAAAACTAGGTGAGAATGATTTTATTTCATTTCAGTGTCATTAGGGTGCCCGCTGTCATCTGAGCCTATATAGAATCTGTATATAATTATGTGCTGGAGGCCTCACAAAGACCTAAGGAGAGACAAGTGAGGTTTTTTTTTTGGGGGGGGGGGGGGATTGGGAGTTGCTTGACTTTTTGGAAGTAAACCAGGATGTAGCTGGATAATAGGAGCAGATGCAGTCCAGACAATGTTCTTGACAAGTGAAGGTACACCTTTAGAAATCAATGCCCGAGGAGACATTGAATTAATCTAAGCCCAGAAAGTATCACTGTAAATTTAAAGTCATGCATGTACTTTGAGAAAATGGATGCCTTCTCTTTATGATTTTAGAACACATTTATCAGGTTTAAAATATTAAAATATTAACTCTGGCCTACACCATTCGGCAGGATGATTAGTGCCTATTTGATAACATCCCATTGCATACTACATTTTCTCTGTCAGGTACCTCTTACATCATTATAGCATACTGTATCACCTTAAAATAAGAGAAAGCTTTCTAATTTATAACAACCGTAACAATCTTGTCAGACTGTTAACTGCGTTAAGGGACAAATGAACACACTAAGTTGCACACACAAACTTTAAAGGCATGAAGAACCACAACAGAAATAAATTAAAAGACAGTAACAGTATAACAGCCAAGACTAAATTACAAACTTTATTAAAAGTTGTTCAGTGTTTCAGCAAGAAGCCTTTAAGAACCAAAGAGTATACATAGATGGACAGGATTGTATAACATCAGAATTGCATAAATCACAATGCAAGTTAACAAAATTAACTACATCTCTTGATTAAAATTCCATGATGTTAAGGTGTGAAATTTAAAATTAAAATGATCCTCTTTCTGTAGGAATTAGGTCTTAAGGGCATCCCATCTAAAAACACAGAATATTCTAACACAGTAAAACTACATAACTAAGTAGTACTACCATCATAACATATCCAAGCATGTTTTGCAAGTACATTTAACCATCATGTATTCCTTATGCCTCTGATATGTTCCTTGACGTAAATTTAAGTAGCCCTCTGAGTCTGGCCATTATAAACCAGTCCAAATAAAATTTGGCCATTTATTCAAAATTTGTAGTATTAAATGTGTAGCAACCTGTACAGTTTATTGCATTTTTGGCTGTTTCAAGTCACACCGAGATAATGTATGTATCCTGTAACAAGGCATAGTTAGCAGGCACATCTCTCAACATTCCAGAATTTCACATCATTTTAATTTTTGTCCCTGTTCCTTGTATAATTGTTCCCTGTAAAATTCCTGATTATCTGGCAAATCATCAAGCATCTCCATCAGTAAATAATGATAGTCATGTGAGTTTCAGAATTTACATCCATCAAAAATGCATGTCAATGCAATAGCTGTTATTCTAGCAACTTTCTAAACTTATAAGAGAAATATTTAAAATCTACCCCTGATTCTGGGTCTTCGTCCCCCATTATTTTTGTTTTGGCCAGTGTTTTTTTGTTCTAAGATATTGAGAGGGATGTTATCAGGTCTTCGTGCACTGTTTATTTTTAAATCATTAAAATTCTATGGATTATGAGACTTCGCATTTTTACTGTCATGGGAAGCAGTGCTGTGTGTCACATGAAAATGGTCTGGTGAGAAAAAGGGAGATTAAGGCAGTATATTTAGCTTCAGTGAAAATATGGAGGACAGCACACGTTTCCTTGATGCTGTGTTAGCAAATAAGTCACAGTATTTCTTGTCACTGTAGTTTTGAACTATGAAATGCAATAACAAAAAAAGCAGAAACATTCCCACACTAAGCAAGATGCAATACCTAAATAAACACAACTGAAATTCTCGGTAAAAATATTTTTTCTGACTGTATCATTATGAGTAACCAGCAGATGTCACCATAGTGGTGTTATATTCTGAGGCATGTTTGCTGTCACTGGCAGTATAGCAAAACCAGTTCAAGGAAAAGCAGTACTTTTGACACAAATTTATTTCATCTTCCACGACAAATTAGTATAAACTACAGATCCGAGAAGGCTAATGTCATTGAAAATCAAAATAATAGCTAAGTGTACAGAATACCATGAGTAAGGTTAAATATTTTTCATATGCAATAGCAAACCTGAATATTGTCTGTGAACGTCATTACATCTCATGTCATGTCATGTTGCACATAGTCTTAGAAAAAACTTCAGTGTAGTTTGGACTACAAGCAGAAGAGAACTTCTTAAAAGTTGCTTTGGAAATTGTGGTGGCACATGCCATGCCCGCTGTCAAAAGCTTGCTAAGCAGCATGATAAAGCAGATCAGCCAGTACACAGGACATCAGTGCCAAGGGCAACTATAATAAGGTTACATCTCCAAACAGTTCCAAGCAGAACTGAGAGCTGTGTAAAAGTGCAATAAAGCAGTAGACTGATGTATATGTGTGTGTGTGTGTGTGTGTGTGTGTGTGTGTGTGTGTGTGTGTGTGTGTGTGTGTGTGTGTGTTATATATATATATATATATATATATATATATATATATATATATATATATATATATATTGACCATTTGGGGGGGCTGAAAAGAATTTAAATTAAACATTTAATAGCATAGTTACAATACGTTCATGTTAAGATAATACAATGAAAATACATGCACGAAAATATAAAGACTCTTTTATAGTTAACAAATATATTTAGGAGTTTGTTAATACTGTAACTTGATTTAGATTTTCAGCACATGTCGTTGTATCATTTAATTCTTGCTTTTTCACGTTTACATTTTATAATTCCATATGCTATTCTGTAACAATACTGTGACAAGTAATGTTTCTAGGCAAAGCAACTCCCATAGCCAGTTGATTCATGCTTTGTGAGAACCTTTGTTTGCAGGATACCTTAGTAAGGTACTGCCTGTTGAACTGAGGGGTGTCAGTTATTTATTTCATTTTATCATGGTTAACTTTGCTTTAGACAGGCAGTCTGCATAAATTCCTCACTGTAGTTAAATATTTTGTCATTACCAAAGAAAGAGGAAAACTGTTCATTTCAGTGACTATACATAACCTACCATGACACTGTGTGATCTCTGGGTTGGTTATATTAAGTAAATGGATGCAGGAAGTGAAACCCTCTCCATGGCTGGTGGTGTGACCCACTGTTTCACTCAGGGCATAACGCATACCCTTCATTTCTATATTTGTGGCCTTTGTGTGTACTGACCATCCGTTTCCACAACTGCTCATTTTTTCCCCATTCCCAGGACTGGAGCTACCTGTGGCACAGCCTTTACCTAGGCAGCCATGAGTAGCTTTTTACGTCATCAGTGACATCCTAACAATGAGGACATATAGTCCTTAACTCTACCCCCCTCCATGATGATGTGGGTACCCACATCACCATAAAGCCTTGTGACACACTCCCTTGCATGTACATGCTTCCTCATATATTCTCGAAGGGCTGCTCACCAGCTTGGTGATACAGGCATACATCCTTTGACCCAAGTTCAACCTGCAGCAGCAAGTCTCCAGTAGCTGGGAGTGATCGCAGTATGCAACCAAATCAACTTGCCCCTTACCTACAGGGTGGACAAGCCACCAATGGCCATTCACTACCACCCCCATCTGGCTCCTCCAGCACCCAAGCACTATTTGAACTCAGGTCATCCAAGTGGTAGTCAGGTTCTTACCACTCTATACCATGCAGACAGGTGCAATATTTAGTGGGTTTTTTTTCCATATTCATTGAAGGTCTCCATTGCTTTCCTGGGCCTCATTGAAATATACCATATCCTTCCTTGTTCATTTAATTAGGTCTCATTCAGTGACAGTATATACAAGTTCTACTGTAATCTGTATGTCTGTTCCATGCATGCACAAAGATCCCCTTTTTCATTTGAAACTCTGAGCTAGGTACTTAACCCTTCTTCCACATCCACTAACTTCTAGCCCTGTGGTCCACCCATTTACCACCTCCTTGTTTTGTTTCCTGTTTGCAGTGGTGGCTGGTGACTTCAAATCACAGAGGGGCTGCAGGAGACAGCTGAATGGGTGGGGTCAAGAGGAAGGGGTGTGGTCAACTAGAAAGGGGAGGAGCTATGCACAAAACCACAAAAACTAACTTTAATTAAATACGCTGCCCTGGGTGGCAAACCATCATTATGAAAGTCCAATCAAGACAAAAATAAGTGTAGAAGAATAAAAATATTTCAATGCATTGGCTGCATGACAGCTTACTTAATATCTAGATGGAAACAAAAGGTTGTGAGGCATGAAAAAATAAATTACTTTTTAAATACATTACTGGAATGCCAGTCAAAATCAAGTATAAGAAAAACCAGAAGCACTCAACTCAAACCACTTCTCCTTGCACTGCAGTTCTAATTATAATATATTCAGCTTTATTAAAGTACCAAGTAACATGCTGAAAGTAGAAATCTCTGTGATGCCCCACTTGTAAAAATGTTTCTTATCCAAAAAAGACCTGCTGCCTGACAACTTGTTTCATGGGGAAAACATGATCAAAGTAAAAAATGAAAAGCAAACAAGAAACAAGCTCAAGATACATCGCTTAAAGGATTACTGTACAGGTTATGGACCACACATGATTGGCATTCTGTTTAGTTTACGGGTAAAGTCTATAGAGATGACTGGAAGTCTCCAACAAGTGTAATGAGCTTTTCAAATAATGGAATCCTGTCCTTTAATACCCAAGGCTTATACATTATCTAGTCAAGTATTCTCTGCATGGCAACAACAGAAAGGCTTTCAATGTTGGCAATTCTTTAACAGTATGCTTATTAAAGCTTACTTGCATCTTACGATCTCAGACAAACTTACCTTATGGTCATTAAAGCATTGCTACTTAAACACAGAGCAACAGGCACTTTGAGTAATAAGCATAAATCTGAGTAATAAGCATAAATCAACAGTACAAAATATGACAGAAACCAGACCATTCTGCAAAATCAAGGACAGATGAAAAGCCACTGTAGTACTTATGCAGTGTGTCCTCCCCATCCAAGGTAGACACAACTACTCCTTGCCTTGCTTGGACACATCCAGAGTCACTACATGGGGGAGTGGGGTGCAACAAGTATGTCACAATTTGAAATGTCTCTGGCTGACTGTGATGGCCCTGACACATTTGTCATACCTCTCAACCTCAAGAGCAAGAAATCTGGACAAAGCCATACACAGAAGTGGGACAAAGGCCCAAAAATAAGGACAATTTTAAATATTGCTCTAATAAACTTAGAAAGATAATAGAATATGTCTTACATTAGTATGAATTTTCTGAAGGGTATAAAATCTGAAACTCAAATGTCTGTCATTTTCTAACTTCAGTCTTTAGTGATTTGTCACTAATTTGCCAAAAAACACAATTTTATGAAAAATGGACCAAAAATGTGATGCAAAAATATAAAATAGACACACAATACAGCTGGGAACCTGTCAAAGAAGGGGCACTTTAATATTATTACTGCTACCTTGAGCAGCTGACAAAATAAAAGAATCTACATGCATTTCAAGTAATCTATAACTTTGATTATTACAGTTATTTCTTAATTGTAAACCCTCCATGTTTTCTTCCAAAATTGCTATTTTGCGGAGGGATTATTAGGGGGGAAAAGCAACATTTTGAGCCAAAAATTGGGGACAGTTGATAGGTTGGCTATGCCTAATTCTATAAAGCAATTTATTTGCATGTACCTCTCAACCTGTTAATGCAGTAAATCTGAACAAGGCCAAATATATTGGGGGCACATATAAACAGTACTAAAAATTGCTCTTGTATAAATTGAGACAGTTGATAGAACAGCTCTTACTTTAACATGCATTTTTTCTGAAGGTTATGAAGTCTGAAACTCAGTGTATCATTATTTAGTGACTTAATTCCTAAATGATTTGCCAGAAAACTACAAATTTTATGAAGAACAAAGCAAAAATAAGAAGCAAAAATCTATTCATTCTTTGAAAATCTGGACAGTTGGGAGGTATAGTTCAGCTGGGCCTGTCTGAGTTTGCTGCCCTTCCCCCCTGACAAAATCATGGTTGAATGGAGCCTCTGCAGCCATTCCAATGAACCATTACTTGGCTATTTCACTCCATTTACCATAAACACTAGTGTGCATAATGCTTTACTTCTATGATGAGTTGGACTTCATTTGAAAGTTTTATTTTGTATTTTACAGCACAAACACTAAGTCATCTGCTAAACAAAGCAATGCAGTCTCACAATGAAAACTTAGCATTAAAACGTATCTGCCCTTGAAACTCACATTCATTGAAACAGCATTGAAACCCACATTCAAAGAAAATACATTTTGCCAGTGGCAGATAAAGATTAATTTTGGGGTGTTTTCAAATCATATGCCCCTTGCATATGAAACATACATGTGCTCTTTGATACACCTTCCTCATTGTACTAAAATTATATTCCTTGTACAATACAGTACAGTTGTTAGAGGGTGTTTTAAATTTGTTTTGAACATTTTTCCAGTAAGCAATGAAACTAAACGTATGCACCCATAATGACAAAACTGCCCAGTTGAGAACATTTATCATAAAAAAGTCTACTCAGACTTCCACAGTCCACCATTATTAGTAAATATACACAATTCTACAGTCCACCATTATTAGTAAATATGCACAATTCTACAGTCCACCATTATCAGTAAATATGCACAATTCTACAGTCCACCTTTATCAGTAAATATGCACAATTCTACAGTCCATTATCAGTAAATATGCACAATATCTGAAGTAAAAGTCATCTAAATAATTCCACATTAAAGAAATCTGTAACTAATGAAGAGGTTGCTGCTAGCAATCACCTTTATATTTCATGGTTTCATCGAAAAATAAAGTGTCTGTTGCCCCTCAGGAATAAATTGCCTATATTACATTAAAAATGATAAGCTAGTAATAATATTGCAAGAGGAAATGGATGGCAAACTGATAACAGACTCATAGTTAGTATCTTTACCAAGGAGAACATTCTCAGTACGGCAGCATCCACCCCTTGTGGGAGTAGAACCCACAGCCAAAGCAAGTACACAACCTGTTGTGCTATAGTATTAACAAAGCAAAACACTAAGCTTCTGTTCCCCTGCAGCTCTCAGCTCCTTGTAAAATCTACTCAATACTCAACTGCATCTCAACTTCGCAGCACAAGAAAACTGGAAAAAGCCAAAATGTATTTGGGGGGGGGGGTCAAAAGCCCAAAAACCAGGGACACATTAAACATTGCTTGTATAATCTTGGAAAGTTGCTAGAATAAAATGTTGTGTTACCACCATACATTTTACTGCCAAGGTCCCTGAGCAAAACAGTCAGAGTAACATACCAGTACGCCATATCAGCTGCTTTGTAAAAGAGAGGAAGACTGAAACTTAAATGGCTATCATTTAGTGAATTCAGTTCTCACCATAGCTGTCAACCTCTTAGTACAAAACACCTGGACAAACCCAATAATGAGGGAATACAGCCCTCAAACATATTCAGTGAATTCAGTTCTTGCCATAGCTGTCAACCTTAGCACAAAAACCTGGACGAAGCCAATAATGGGGGAATACAGTCCCAAAAATAGGGACAAATTTAAAATATTCATCTTATAAACTTAGAAAATTGCTAGAAAAAAAGGTTGTGTTACTATGTATTCTGAAGAACATGAAGTCTGAAATTCAAATGCCTGTCAATTTTACTGCTGACAGAACAAATACAATTTTCAGCAGAGACCCAGGGATTAATACTGCAGACACGTCTTTGTAAAATGACAGGGCACCAGAGCAAATCCACAGAAGCACAGGGAGGAGATGCAGACTCCACACAGAAGGCACCCCAGCCAAGAATCAAACCAGAAAACCTATAGCTGTGAGGCAACAATACTACCACTGCACCATCAAATATGCAAGTAATTAAACATTCAGAAACCTGAAGTCTGAAATTCAAATGCCTGTCAATTTTATTTAACATTTGTTAATCAGGACAGTCTGGCTTGGAACAAAATAAAAACAATTCTCAGCAGAGGCCCAGGAAGAAATAATGCAGACATGTCTTTGTAACATGGGAGGACACAAAAGCAAACCCACACAAACACAGGGAGAAGATACAGACCCCCCCCCACAAAGAAGGCACCCCAGCCAAGAACCAAACCCAAGAACCTATAGCTGGGAGACATCAATGCTACCACTGCACCATCAAACTTCAAGCATTGCAATATTTAAAAACCACAGATATTATGAGGAATAGATCAGATCAAATATGAGGCAAAAATCTGCAATTTTTTTACAAATGGTGGTGGGTAGGGAATTCAGGTCTTTAACACCTGCATACAAGGTACAGGGTTCAAGCCTGAGGTATTCCCTACCACACCACCATGAGTCTAATCACCAGTACATCCCACCTGAGGCATTTTCACACACACACACACACACATGGTCCTGTAGTAAATGCAAAACCACACACACCTGGTCCTGTAGTAAATGCAAAACCACACACACCTGGTCCTGTAGTAAATGCAAAACCACACACACACTCCACTTACCTGGTCCTGTAGTAAATCCCTGTCCGCAAAACCACCATACATCCAGTAAGTAAATCCTGTGCAAATCCGACCCTGCCCGTCGCCAATTCTAATCCAATCCAGATCCTTACCCTGCCCGTCGCGAGATCTTCCCCTGCAGCAAACTCCAATCCGATCCTTCCCCTGACTGCCAACATTGCAGTCCGACCCCGACGCGTTTCCCCAGTGAGTTCCCAGGCAGTCTATGCAGTTTAAAACTGCATAGACTTGTGGGAGCGCTCCTGTCCATGATTCTCAATCAGGACTGCCGTGCGCATGCTCCATGCACTAGACTGTCTCAGCAGCAGTGCGCATGCGTGAAGTCCGCGAAATTTAAAAATTTTTTTTCGTTTTATTTTTTATTTTATCAGTACTTTCAGGTTGAGGGGGCTGCAGTCCGGCAGACCAATAGCACGGGCCGCCCCTGCCTGTTTGACTGTTTTAGGATCTGGAGTAGTCCAGCCAATTAGTTAATTTTACCACCGTACTTTGGTTTGGTTAAAATCTGCAATGTGCAAAAGTTACTGTGATCTCTGCAAACGTTGTCATACTATTTTTCAGATTAAAAGTAATACATATAGTATCCAAAAAATAAAAGGACATGAATGCAAATTCTACTTATTTTATATTGTAAAAATACAATACTGATTTAATTCTAATGATAGTAATTGCATGTGTGCACAGATCCAAAACACAGAAATAATCATTAAAAACAAAATGCCTCAGCCCAGGTATTAATCAAATAATAGTAGAAAGGGATAAAACTGTTCTTAATTGTAGAAATGTTCCTCTTCAGCCCCAGCCGGCAGATTGGTGACCCCAGTTTGGACATCTACGGGATAGCTACCAGGAGTATGTGGCACTGCAGCAGCAACATGCATGCATGGCAAATATCCCCCAAAACTGCTTCAAGCTTTAAATACTGCTGCAGAATTGAGATGAAAAACTTTTCTGTACATCACCTTTTAGTTACTGATTTCTCATTAAAAGGTATGCATCCAATAGCATGACTCGTTTTGTTCAAGTTAGTTGTAGCAGGTGATTTATTACCTTCTGCCACAAAAGATTTTTTTCATGATTCACTTAAGAATCAAAAGTATAAAAAACAAAAGTGTGGTCCAAACAAACTGGTCTCCCAAAAGCGCAATTGAAGTGAAGTAAAACAAGAGTAGAGACCAGACCACAGCCGATAAAATCATACACAAATTTATTCCAGTAGTAAAAAGAGTGAGCACTTTCGCAGCCAGATCTACTTCATCAGACAAGAACTCATTGCATTTCCTGTAATTTAAATTCATGCAATCCAATCATAGACCAACAACAATTAAGAATTAATCAATCAATAAATTTTTTTCAAGTTAAGTATAAGGTGGTATAAGTATATGGAATTAGATGATATAATGAGTGAAATACAAAAATATTTTGCATAAATACTACAAAAATACTACAATTACTACAAAAAATTAATTAAAACACATAAATAGAGATGCATGCCATATGCATGTGTGTATATATATATATATATATATATATATATATATATATATATATATATATATAAAAATAAAAGTGTATACCCAAATTCATCTTTTAAGGGGTCTGTTAGCTATTACAGATTTAATAGACAACTTGTCATTTAGGCCCTTACCCACTGTTGCTCTCATTCTTGATGATCCACTCTAGATGTTCTTTGTGTTTCACTGTTACAGTCATTACATTTGGGTAATCTGCTGGCAGGTTGCCCTCAGTCGGCATGATTAACAAAGTCTTGGGTCCTGCGTCGGTTGCTGTCCCTTCTTCCATGACATCAGGTCGTCAGGGGTGTAAAACATGCAACTGATGACATTACATCAGTCTTTCTTGCCGTGCGGTGCCTGAAGCAGAAGCAGTTCGCAAGTGCCAGTCGGCCAACTCCTGAAATTGTCGTTTTCGAGTTTCAGAGCCGAAGTCTTCAACTAATAGCTAAGTACCCCATTGGGGAAACTTTTTCTTCCTCCTTACCGATGTCAGTAAAAGTTAATAATTGCATTTCTTGTGGGAAGCAAATACCTCATAAGGATTTTCATTTGTACTGTATTCCTTGCCTAGGCTCTGACCACAATGTGCCTTGCTGTCGGTTTTGTGCTAAATTTAATCAACGCACTATTAAACGTCGATAAATTTTTGCTTCTAAATATTTTGGCTCAAGATTTAACTATCCAGACATGTCATCGGTTAGCAATCCGACTACTGGAATACCTAAAAAATGCAAAGAAAAAGACAGAGACAGACCGTTGAGGTCCAAAACGGATGACAATGCTTCTCCTAAGCCAGTCGCCGGTTCGCCAGTACTCAGTGAGGCGCTTTCGCAGCCCCTGATACCCGCTACTTTTGATTCGCAGGCCTCTACTGAGACCCATTCGGAGTCCAGTATGCCGTGAGATGCTTTAAGTATTGAACCCATGGATGTCTCTACCTTAGATGGGTCCAGAGCCGCTGTGCAGGCACCGGCTTCTGAGGGTGTTTTCAGGCCTAAAGATTTGTATATTAAACTGACGCCATCTTCAAAACTAAGGCCAAAATCTACTTCTATGTCTAAAAAACCAACACTTGGGCCACGTGTACAGGCCCCAATGCCTAAAAAACAAATGATCAAAATGGCTGAATATTTAATTACCTTGATCAGGGGTAGCCATCCCCCTCCTGCTAAGAGGCCTAGGTGAGGCACTGACTATGAATCTTCAGATCAGGTTTCTATTTCTTCTGATTCTTCTTCTGAACAGGATTTATCTATACCTACTTATGAGAACTCTGATGCAGAAGATTCCATCCCTTCTGCTTCTCCCCTGAGGATTTCTCTTTTGGAGAAACTTTACATACCTTAAGGGAATACTTCCACTGGGAAAGTCAGGATTTCTCTAAATCTAAAAAGAGACTTAGGGATTTTCTTCTTCTTCCTCAGCATAGGCCTTTGGCTATACCTCCTGTTTTAGACATTGTAGATGATGTTTTTTTCAGAATCTAGTATGACTCCTGATTCTTTGCCTCCAGCTCCTAGTAAGCCAGACAGATACTACAGGGTTCCTGACTCCCACAAATTCCTTTTCAAAAACAGTACTGCTGGTCCTGAATCCATTTCTTAGGGTCCCAAGGGCGTTAAGGCCTCTACTGCTAAAAGTCCTACCCCTTCTGACAGAGATTCCAGGGCACTGAATAGATGGGTTAAGAAGGTTTACACGTCTGCAACCTTGGCAATCAGGGCTTTAAACTGTCAATTTCATATGCTTAAATATCAACAGCATGTCATGGGTCTACTTAAACAGAAAATTATGTTGATCTCTGACTGTGTGGAAAATAAAGAGTTGCAAGATTTATTACATTCAGCTGAACAAGTTGGAAAACATACTTTGCAATGTGGTTTTGATTCTTTAGAGGCCTCTTGCAGGGCTGCTGTAACTGGATCTGTGATAAGAAGGCATGCTTGGCTCAAAGAGCAAAATCTGCCTGACCATGTTAAAGCAAAATTGTTGGATGCTCCTTTACAACAGGACAGTCTCTTTGGTAATAAGGCTGAAGAAGTTTTAAAAAAGATGGAAGATAAAGCTAACTCTATGCAAACTGTGAAAGATTTCTTACAAGTGCAGCCACCCAGATTTAGTAGACACTGGCCTACTAAGAACTGGTCCTTTCCAGTTCCCTCGAGAGCCACTCAAGTCAAATCCAGACATTCCAAAGGCTCCAGGTTTCAGTCACAAGGAACTTTTAGAACAAAACTATGGGGTGCCTCCACTTCCAAACCTGGAAGCAACAAGGCACCTCCCTATGGTAAACAGTCTCAATGACTTTCCTCTACAATCACCAAGCACTTACCTTTTGGCCACCCCTTTGGGGGGAAAACTGGCACTTCATGCACGAAACTGGCAACTGATTACCCAGGACAAATGGGTTTTAAATATAGTATCCCAGGGATACAGATTTCATTTCCACACGTTGCCAATCCCAAAAGGATGGCCAGATCTGCCTCCAAATCAGTGGGCAGAGGCCCAGAAACAAGTTCTGTCCCTCATGAATATGGGGGCTATTCAACCAGTACCAGAAGAGGAAAAGGGACAAGGTTCTATCCAAGACTTTTCCTGGTACCCAGAAAAGACAAGTCATGACATCCAATTTTGGACTTATCCATTCTAAACACATTTCTGGACATTCCAAAATTCAAGATGCTGACTCTTCAACAGTTATTACCTATGCTAGGCAAAGATGCCTGGTTGGTAACTCTAGATTTAAAAGAGGCTTACCTGCATATCCCAATCAGGGAATCTTGCAGAAGATACCTCCGCTTCAAAGCAGGCTACTTGCATTACCAGTTCTTTGCACTGCCCTTTGGCTTATCTACTGTGCCCAGGGTCTTCACAAAGTGCCTGGCACCAGTAATTGCACTTTGCAGGCAAAGAAATATTCAAATTTATCCATACCTGGATGATTGTCTAATTCAGGCAGAAAACAAGGACACTCTTCTAAAGCATCTGGCATTTGTAAAAAGGGTTCTAACTTGTCTAGGGTACACCATAAACGAAAAGAAATCACAACTGGTACCCTCTCAAAAAATTAGATTCCTGGGTGCAAGCTTGAATACAACTGTCCAGATGACTTACCTTATGCCAGAAAAGCAAATTCAATTGATGACTTACTTCAAACGGGTGGCCACAAAAACCCAGCTATCTGCAAGACAAATTCTGCAGGCCTTGGGGTTCATGGCCTCCTGCATTCTTCTAATTCCATATGCAAGACTGCATATGAGGAAACTTCAGTGGTACCTAAAAAGTTTATGGAGTCAACATTGTCACAGCCTGGAAACAGTGATTCCTATTATAACTTGCCTGCAACTAGAGTTCCTATGGTGGGCAGAGGCCTGCCACCAAAACAAGGGACTGCCATTCAATCCACCCCCTGCCGCCCAAACCCTAACTACAGATGCATCCAACTATGCTTGGGGGGCGCATCTGGCAGGGAAATGCATTCAGGGCAAATGGAGCCAAAATCAAATGCACCTACATATCAATCAGAAAGAGATGTTAACTGTACAGAATGCTCTGACAGCCTTCAAGGACTACCTTCATCCAGGACAACTACTGATAAAGACAGACAACACCACAGTCATGTGGTACATAAACAAGCAGGGGGCTACACATTCCTACCCCCTTTGCAGACTAGCCATGGCATTGTGGAACATGGCCTTGACTTATCAAATACATCTACAAGTTCAATTCCTGCCAGGAAAGCTAAATACTCTGGCAGACGAACTAAGCAGAAATCTTATGGACCCACACGAATGGAAACTGGAACCACAAGTTTTCAACATGTTGACACGCAAATGGGGAGCCCAGACATAGATCTTTTTGCCTCATCCCAGAACTATCAGTTGGACAAAGTCTGTACAAGAATTCATCACAAAAAAGCTTGGAAAGTGGATGCTCTATCATTCAGCTGGAAAAAACTATCAGTCTATGCTTTTCCCCCTCTGCCTCTGCTCTCCAAAGTCCTACTAAAAGTCAGACAGGATAAACCAAAAATGATTCTGATTGCTTCAGACTGGCCTCTCCAACACTGGTACCCACTCCTGCACAATGTGTCACACCTTCCACCATGGCACCTGCCTCAGACACCTTACCTACTGTCTCAGCAGAACTACCAAATTCTGCACACTCAGCTCCAAACTTTGAATCTTGCAGCATGGCTAATCAACTAATTTCACCCTTGGCGTCTCTCAGCAAACCTGTGATGGATGTCATTTTGAAGGCTAGAAGGCCTAGTACTAGAAAATCTTATGCTGACAAATGGAAAAGATTCTGTGCCTGGAACCAATCACAAGGAATAAGCACAGCAATGCCCAGTATTCCTCAGATTCTGCAATACTTAACTGAGATGCTTCATAAGGGCCTATCTTTTTCTTTAAAAATCCATGCCTCTGCCATTTCAGCTCATTACAACACAGAACCTCCCCTCTTCTCTCATCCTCTGCTAAAGCAGTATCTCAGAGGGGCAAAAAATTAAGACCTGTCAGGAGAGCACCAACTCCTGCATGGGACCTCAGTTTTGTTTTGGAAAAACTCCCTCTACCTCCTTTTGAGCCAGCTGCTACTGCGGACCTAACATTTCTCTCTTGGAAAACAGCTTTCCTTTTTGTAGTCACTTCAGCTAGAAGGATTTCTGAATTACAGGCTCTTATAGCAGTGGAGCCTTTCATTATTTTTTATCCGGACAGGGTGGCTCTCAGGACCAATCCATCCTTTATGCCTAAGGTGGTATCCAGTGTGGTTACTTAATCAGACCATTCATCTGCCAATTTTCTTCCCCAATCCACAGAACAAGGGTGAGCGGATTCTGCATTCATTGGATGTACACAGACAACTTAGATTCTGCTTAAAAAGGACAAAATCTCTAAGAAAATCTGAACAACTATTGGTGGCATTTGCTGCAGGGGCAGAAGGAAAGGCTATTTCAAAGCAGACTATTTCCAAATGGATAAGCCATTGTATTTGTTTCTGCTATATACACCATGGTAAACCTATCCCCAAGGGGATCAGATCTCATTCCACCAGGGCTGCATCTACTTCTGCAGCCTTTCTCAGAGGGGTTCCTACCAGAAACATTCTAGAAGCTGCTATCTGGAGCTCAGTTCATACATTCACCAAACATTACCATTTACCTCTCTTCTCTAAATCCAGAGCTGGCTTTCTCTAAATCCAGAGCTGGCTTTGCCACTGCTGTCCTGCAGGGCCTTATAGCTGCTCCTAATGCTGTATAAATCCATCCTCCCAACCATAGCTTTGGGATTCTACCCAAATGTAATGACTGCAACAGTGAAACACGAAGAACATAGTACAGTTGTGTACACTTACCATAAATGTAGATGTTAGAGTGTATTCACTGTTGCAGTCCTGGTTACCCTCCCTCCAGCCCCCTGTTTTTCTCTAACTATACCTCTCCTTTCTTTTACTATGATTAAAAGCCTTTTTGGTATATTTGCTTTTGTTTGGAGGTATATGTTTTGTGTTTTAAATTATATACATACATATATATATATATATATATATATATTTTTTTTTTTTTTTTTTGTTCCCCATTTGGGGGGCACCTGACATCTGGGGCAAGAAAAACTGATGTAATGGCGTTGGCTGCATGTTTTATACCCCTGACAACCTGACATCATGGAAGAAGGGACAGCAACTGACGTTGAACCCAATATTTTGTTAATCAGGCCAACTGAAAGCAACATGCCAGCAGATTACCCAAATGTAATGACTGCAACAGTGAATGCACTCGAACATCTACATTTATGGTAAGTGTACACAACTGTGCTTTCTTTATTTTCAACTCTATTTCTGATTGCACCTCCTCTATTCCCTATCCATACTTTCTCCATAACCATAAACTTTAATGTATGTGATATATCTGTGGCCAGGATGTGTCTCACCAGTGCATTAGTGTCAGTTTTCCTATGAATATCATACAAATGTTCTCTAATGCGATCACGTAGTCTGCGTGTGGTCATACCTGTATAGAATGCATGGCATATAACGCAATAAGCCTGGTATACTATATTGGTAATGATACAATCAGCCGCTAGATCAAAGGTCAGATTTTTTCCAGTGTCTGGGTGTAGAAACGTTCCCTTACTGTCCAATGAGTTACAAAAATTACACCTTCCACAATGGAAGGTACCATGACTATGAGTGATGGCAGGCACAAGATGTGCATCCATATACTTCGGACCTCATAATAGTCTTTTAAGTGATTTCTGATTCTTAAAGGCATATCTGGCTCTATCACCCACTAAATTCCTAACTCTATCATCTACACATAAAATATTCCAATTCTTGTCACATACCCCTTGCAGTAATCGAATATTACTCGAATAGGTTACAGGAATTCTCATAACCTTATTCCTCCGGGATTTATGTCCATTCAGGGGGGTAGATTCAGAGAAGTATGGTTTGCCTTCCCTATTCCTGGAGGAAGCTACCAACGATGTGGTAGGGTATATCTCTCTCTCTCGGTGTAACCTCTCTCAGTAAATTTCCTCAATAGTCTATGTAATTCTTCCATAAAAGTATCATCCTCTGCTGTCAGCCTTGAAACTCTCAAAGCTTGCCCTTTTACTACGTTTAAAACACATGCTGTGGATGCATGCTCCGTCTATGTACATAAGTGTTCCTGTAGCATTCTTTTCGGAAAACTTCTGTAAAAAACTCCCCTGTGTCTCTCCTCTTAATATGAACATCTAGAAATTCAATAGATGTAGGCGAGCTCTTAGCAGTGAATTTCAAAAAACTAGTGCTGTTAATGATATCTGCAAAGAAGGAGTTAAACATATCCATCCCTCCTTCTCATAATAGCAAGAGGTCGTCTGCAAATCTCTGATCAAAGATAACATGGCTGCATAAATCCCCTCTCAACACATTATAGCTTTCCCATATTGCCATGGCAATCCCTAATTTGGAATATTTCTCGACATATTTTAACACAAGATGAGATAAATGTTCTCAATAAAGGTATGACTTTTATACCAGCTGCTAAAACGACTATCACTGACAATATTATTGAGCTTAAAATGTTCACTAGGAATCTAAGGCTCAAAATACAGTATGATGATTCTAGTTTTTATGCTAGTAATGAAAGAATTTTTAGCAAAGTGAGCAATTATATTCCCGTTGTTGATGGTGTAGTAGACCCTTTTGAAAAAGCATGTATTAAGGACATCTATAAATTGTATGATACTAGAACTAGCACTAAATGTTTTACTAACCTTAGTAAAAAAGAAAGGGAAGCTTTAACTATGTTATGCCATGATCATGATATATGCGTTAGACCTGCAGATAAGGGTGGATCACTAATAGTGATGGACTATCCATTTTACAGACATGCTATGCTATCTATGCTGAATGATGCTGTAACCTATGAATTGGTTTCGCCTGAAATAGTTAATTTATTTAACACTAGGATTTGTAATGCTTTATTTGAATACCTACAGTGTTGAATGATTAATATGGACTTGTACAACTATTTTGTTGTTAAAGAGCCTGTTATACCTATAATCCAGGGGCAACCAAAAATCCATAAACATCCTCTCTGCCCACCCATGAGGCCGATAGTAGCAGACCAAGGGTGGAGCACAGAACCTCTATCTATTTATGTTGAACATCATTTAAAACCTGTTCTAGCTAAGAATAAATACATCTTAAAAGATACACAATATCTCCTAGATTTATATAATTTCCTGAGGGAAAGAGTACCAACAGCAGAATGCCTAATGGTAACATTGGATGTCCAGTGTTACCATTAGGCATTCTGCTAAATGGTAACATTGGATGTCCAATCTTTATTTACTACCATTCCAAATGCTCTGGGTATAGATTTTCTTAAGCAATATTTAGTGGAAGATGGTATGTATGATAGTAAGGTCAAAGACTTCTTGTGATTTCTAAT